>NC_052401.1:13807753-13988313 GCF_009389715.1 Phoenix dactylifera | reverse complement strand
AGTTGGAAATACAAGAAGGCCTCAAAAGCTCTCAAGAAAAGTTAGAAGAAAGCTACAATTTATTGGCCCAAGTTTCAAGTTCAAAGGATTTAAGTTGAAGGAGCAAATTCAAAGAAAGATTCAAAAGAATAGTCCTCGAGTCGACTCCTGGAAGTTCAGAGTCGACTCTGGCACTCTGGAGTTTCAAGGAACAGTGCTCGAGTCGACTCTGGAACTTTATGAGTCGACTCCGACTGAAAACAGACAAAAAATAGAGAGTTGATTTTTAGTGCTACAGTGCCGAGTCGACTCCGAGGTCGACTCCTGCTCGAGTCGACTCCGAGGTCGACTCCGAGACTGCAGGTCTACTCCAGGACTGCAAACAGCCAAAAACAGAGAGTTGATTTTCAGCCGAGTCGACTCCTACTTCAGCCGAGTCGACTCCAGCACGCTGGAGGCATAACGGCTAGTTTTTTCTTGATTCCAACGGCTGTATTTTTGTCTCTAACGGCTAGATTTTTGTTCTCACTCCCTCTAAAGCTATAAAATCAAGGGGAGAGCAAGGGAGAGGGTATAGAAGTGGGAGAGAACATTTAGGAAAGAGATTACAAGAAAAATCTTCCAAAAGCACAAAAGGGCCATTTAAAGTAAAAGAGAGAGAAGAAGAGCATCCAAGTGAATCCCAAAGCTTCTTCTCCAACTGTGTGCTGCCTCGGTGATCCTCTACTTCGTGCAAAATCAGAAGAGGGTCAAGTAAAGAAGAAGCCGAGTTCCTTCATCTACAAATTTGGTTGAGGGCTTCTTCTCTTTACTTTATTTGTTTATATTTGCTATATTTGCTTATTTGAGAAGCTTGTATTTGATTTAAACTCTTGTTCTAATATCTTGTAACTTGATTCAATCCCTTGATTGAATCAAGGGTTAAGGTTTGTTGGTGAGCCAAAGAGAAAATCAACGTTGTAAGGTTGTGGTTGGTGAGCTTTTGGAAAAACCAACTGGGTTGATTGTGAATCCGGAAAACAATCGTTGTAAAGTTGTGGTTGGTGAGCCTTTGGGAAAACCAACTGGGTTTGATTGTGAACCCGGAAAAACAATCGGTTGGTTCTAGTCGGTGAGCCTGTGAAAACCGACCGAGTTCGTTGTGATCTCGCAAAACAACAAGTTGGGTTGTGAGCTTGTAAAACAACTGGCTGTAATCTGAGGGATTATAGTGAAATTCCCAAGAGGTCTTGAGGAGTGGATGTAGGTGCTGGGATGCACCGAACCACTATACTTTTGTTGTGTCTGTGATGCTCTTTGTTATCTAACTTCCTCACTCACTTACTTACTTAGATGAATTGCTTGCTTAACTCTTCTCTGTGCATCCTTTAGTTGCAAGCATATTCAGTTTACTTAATCAAGTCTCATTCAATATAACTGCATTAAGACTCATTGTATTGAATTGCATACTTGGGCAAACTTAGACTAATCTTTTATTGAGTCCGCTGCTTATTAGTTGATTAGATTAGAATCATACTCTTGCTAAGTTTAAATTCCATTATGCATCCATACAACTTAGCTTAATTAACTCTAAAAGATTAGTAGTTAAAAAGTTTTAAAAGACCCAATTCCCCCCCCCCCTCTTGGGTTGTCACCTTGGGCAACATTGGTGCCCAACCCCACCTTTACCCTACAACATCTCATGTCTATAGAGAGGTCCAGCCTCCCGATGCAACTTGCCCACTATATCCAGCCGAGACAAATCAACATCAGAAAGACCTTAGCAGCTCTACTACAGTGGAAGACCTATTGACTTAATATTGGTTAATCAGGTCTTAGTGTTTGCAACTTGAGCTCTTCATAAGAGGTAATCGAACAATTGGCTAGGTAAGCAGGTGGGAGGCTCTCCTTACTCAGAGAGTAAGGTCCTAATTAAGTAACCACCTTTCATGCTTTCCTAGACACCAATTAGATCAATTAATCTAATATGACTTGCTCATGTTGGTTCGCTCTCGACTTGATTGAGGAGGTTTTAATTTAGATCTCAATTGGGTTTGTTACATCACATGTAAACCTATCTACCCCGTTCTCATTCACATCACATGCAAACGGCACATCGTAAGCAGTTATAATCGCAGCAATAATTAAAGCTAAATTTTAAATAGGTGATGATCATGGATTCTAATTAGGTCGTATTACAAGCACATGCACGTCATCGATCAACTGATCTTCAACTCTTGAATTGGTTCCAAGCCTCCTTGATTCGATCTTGATCAACTCTTGATCCAATCGCCATCAACCACTTAGATCGCCATTTCATCTCATGCTTGTCTTCAACTTGATCATTGACGTACATCACATCACAGAAATACAACCAGATGTAAAAAAAAAATAAATTTCATCCCCTTTTAGGAGGCACGCAGGCCTCTCAAAACATCAAATAAGATGCATGCAAGCATCTGAAAAATTACATGACATTACAGATTACATCGCAGGTCATTACATTTGATACCAAAAGGGTTTGAATCCTATGATCATCACCACATGCAGCAATTATAATTTTCAGATCTAAAATCTAATTGATTATCTCATGACATAGGTTGCTGATCATGCTAATCATGATTCTAAACTTTGTAATTCATTAACAATGCGATTAGAATCATTGTTTTATCACATAAAAATCAGCATGCAAAAATCAGCACCCTAGAAAAAATCTGCATGCAGAAAATTTTCAGCATGCATAATCATTTAAATTTCAGATCTAATAAGCCTATTAATAATTAATCCTTACCTTAATCTACGATGCTAGGCTCTGATACCACTGTTAGGGGCCCACCATAGGTTCAGAAAAAATTTCAGAAATTTCAGATGCAGCGGAAGAGGCATGCACGGGATCAACCATTCATCGCATGAACATTGTTTAAAACCGTTCGTAGATAAATAAGGATTAAAACTTTTTAAAAATATTAGAAGATCAGATCTTCATCTTGTGCGGGTAGATGATCGCCGCAAACTGATGATCGTGGTTTTGGATGAAGGTTCGCTTGAAGCCGTTCAAGTGCCCGGCTCTACGGGTATCCACACGAAGCAGGAACCGATCCAAGCTCTCTATCTCCCGGGTGCTAGCTCCCTTGCAGAGATAACTTTTGATAGCTGATGTCCTCCCCCTTAATCAACCCTTGATTGTGCTTGGGAGGAGGAAGAAGGATGAAGAGATGAAGAGATCAAGGCCTTGGCAACCTTCTTCTCTTCTCATGCGTTGAAGCCAAGGAAGAAGCCCAAGAGGAGGGAGACGCTCCTCTTCTTTTCTCTTGCTGTTGGCGGCTGAAACAAAGGGGAAAAGGGTGGCCACGGCTAGAGAGGAGAGGGCTTTCACATCACTTAGGGTGTCGGCCCTTGCTCCCTTTTAAAGCCATCTAGGGCTCCTACAATTTAGGAGCCCTAGACTAACTTCCTAAGAGGGGCGCCGGCCCCCTCTCTTCATGCCGCACCAAGAAAAGGAGAGGGGCTCATGCCCTCTTATTTGGTTAACCTAATCCTCCAAGAAGGATTAGGTTTCCCTCTTGTGGCTTAGTCCTAATCCAATTAGGCTTAAGTCAAATCATGAATCAATTGGGTTCAATCTATGTTAGTCCTAATCCAATTAGGACTTGAATGAACCATGACTCAATTGAACTCTTCAATCCTAATCCAATTAGGAGCCATGTTGATTCATTTGATTATAATTAATTAGGACTTAAGAAATTCTAATCCAATTAGGACTTGTTTAATTTTAGTCCTAATCCAATTAGGACTCTTATTTAATTCGAAGTCCTAATCCGATTAGGACTTTAGAAATCCTACTCCAATAGGAATCCAAATTTAATTCAAAACTCCTAATCTAATTAGGATTATAGGAATCCTACTCCAAGTAGGAATCCTAGTCCTACTCCAAGGAATCCTACTCGAAGTAGGATTTGTGTTTAAGTCCAATTAATTAATTCCATTGTTCCTTCTTCAACTGAATATCAATCGAATTGATTACTTGTGATTTCTAATCACGATTCAACCATCGGATCGATCAATACTTCTAGTGTGTGTGACCCATAGATTTTATTCTGACTGGTATGAGATATATTGTGATCTCTATCACAATATCATTGAAAACTCCTTTCAATGGATCGGAACGATTCCAACTCTACTCATTAGGGTTAATCGATCATCGAGATAATCCCTGTGAGTCCCACCATCCCCACCAGTGACACCTAGCAGCATGTAGTGGCTACCTAGCAGAATAGAATGATGAACCTCTAGGTACAATTATCATGTACAAGACGGAGGTCATGGATAACTCATCAAACCCCTTCGTCTGTCATATGTCAAGATTATTCGACTTAAGTTCGAGAGCGGAGAACTCTTTCTCCACTGTGCAATCTGCCCTGGCCGAGGTCTTACGAACTCAGTCTTATAAATCACATAGGATCTCTCCTTATCTATCAAGGTCGATAGATTCCTTATAGGTGCATACCCTACTCCTACAGTGAACCTACTGCAGCCAATCTACACTGCATGGACCCATATGACTAGAGACCATATATATGTGTAGTCAAACTACAATAACCTCACTGTGAGTAGCCGAAGCATCGCATTCAAAGACTAGTCACACTACTGCAACATCAAGCAAGTCACTGACGAGTGATAGACATCCAGTGACTTCTTGTCTTGGTCACGCTCAGTACCCTTGTTCTTAACAAGCACCTGCACTATTACTTCAGTGTCGCCATACTGTGGACTCGAGTCTCGTCCATTCCATAAGGAAAGCAATATGGTGCAGCTGATCGGATCGATCACCGTTCTTGTGATGATCCATTGATCAGAAGCATTCAGAAATTAATCACCAATGATACACGGCTCAAATTCTTAACTCTTAAGAATACGGTATCATCATCTTATTAATTCTTGGATGATTCATAGACACATAAACAATATGAATAAAAAGATGCCTTTTATTTATTCAATAATAAATAGTCAAGTACAAATTATGTCTCTAGAATTAACAATGTGTGAGCTAGATTAGTTTCTAGGGCATACATCTAACATGCATCTCCAAGAGAGGACCTAGTTCTTACCCTATGTGAAGGATCACCTACCAATAAGTTTCTTTTGGTGGTCATGAACATACCTCCATTCCTTAGATAATTCATGTCTACTTTGAGGTGTTCTACTGATTTTGCTGTTCTTGATCACCTTCATCTCCATTCTCATTCTTATCCTTATGGTCCTTCTCATCTTAAACTGTTCTATTCCTCAATGGTGAGGTCCTTCATTTTTCTTTCAAGTGGATCTGCAATATCATCAAAAGTATTTTTCTTTCTTGATGGAAAATCATTAGTCTTATCAAATACAACATGTATAGATGTTTCGACTATTAAGTTCTTTTGTTGAATACTCTATATGCCTTGTTAGAGGATGAGCATCCAAGAAAAATATCTTCATCCAATTTAGCATTAAATTTTCCTAACCTATCTTACCATTGTAGAAAATAAAACACTGGCAACCAAAAATATAAAAAATATCCAATATTTGGTTTTCTACCTATTCAATGCTCATAAACTATTTTCTTTAAAATTGTTCAACTAAAGCATTGATTTAAAATGTAACATCTTGGGTTAATTGCTTCCGCCCAAAAATGCTTTGGAAGATTGCTATCATACAATATGGTACGACCATTTTTTCAAGAGTTCTATTCCCTCTCTACCACCCTATTTGTTGATGTATCATAGAAGTAAAAAAAGTATGTTCAATCTTTTCATTACAAAAATTTTCAAAGTTTTGATTTTTAAATTTGGTTCTATGTTCACTACAAATACTCAAAATTGGTAAACCTTTTTCATTAGAAACCTTCTGACAAAATTTGTAAAGGCAAAAAACGCTTCAACCTTATGACCTAGAAATAAAGCCTAAGTAAAATAGAAAAAATCATCAACAATCACAAAACCATGGTATTTACATCCTAGGCTAGTAGTCCTAGTAGGTCTAAACAATTCATATGCAATAACTGTAAAGGCCTAGAAGTTGAAACAATATTCTTTGATTTAAAAGATATCCTAGTTTGTTTTTCTAGTTGAGATGTATTGCAAATTCTATCTTTTTAAATTCAATTTGGGCAAACCTACAACAAGATCCTTTTAAATAAGTTTTGAGATCATATCCATACTTACATGAGCTAATCTATGATATCACAATCAACTAGTCTCATTGATTTTAGCATTCATTGCAACTAAGAGTTGTATATTTTTTGTGAATAGATCATCTAAATCAACCATATGCACATTGTCATACCTATGTTCAATGAACTTTATGCCATCATTATTGGGACTAGAAACAATGCACATAGAGAATTGAAATAATATTTAAAATTTTTGTCACACGATTGATTAATGCTAAGTAAATTATGCTTATCAACTCATAAAATATTTTTAATAAAGGTGGAGGGAGTGATTCTAATCTTACCAATTTTAATGATCTTTTCTTGCCATTATCGCCAAAGGTGACCATCCCTCCATCTTTTGGCCTCAAGAGTGATGAATTTATATCCATCATCCATCATGGTGTCTTGAATAGCTACTATTGAGATATCATCCTTTTTTCATTCCACAGGCTACAAGATACACCTACAAGCAAAAATTTGTTTTAATTTTAGGTACCCCAACTTTCTTGAATCATTTTTGGTTAGTTACTATGGTTTCTTTAGGAACCCAACCTTTCTTTACAATAGTGCTACTATATAGTTTAGAATTGCATGCACAGGATTTCTGTCCTAGTCTACCATAGTTGAAGCAAGTGACATTTACCAAATTTGTTGAAAGATTTAACAAAAATTTTCTTCAAAAACTTTTACTTTTTCTAAGGATTATAGCCAAGATCAGCTTTATTACAGACTTATCTTTGATTATCTAGATCATTTGTACTTAATTAGAACTTAAAATAAATTTATGTACAATTGGTTTCAATCTATCCACTTCTTTCTTAGGTTCTGATTTTCTTCTATTAAGAGTAGTTTTCTTTTCAAATTTTATCCTTGTCATTTGTCAAGCATTGATTTTTCATTTTCAGATCTCTATTCTTTAGTTCTGGCTTCTTTAATTCATCTAATAAATCATAAAATGCTTCTTTGAAGTTCATCAAAAGTGGAATTGTTTATATTTTTGAAATTTACCTCATCCTCATGGGGCATGATGCAAAGATTGGCTCTTCAACCATGCTTGAATTGTCACTATCACTCCATTAGCCATCATCGTCTTCTTCTTTGGCTTCTTGAGAGCTTTCTTGAGTAGCAAGCAGTCCACTTTGAAGTAACCACACCTTCTTACATTCATACCATAGAAAGAAGCTGCTCCTTCTCTTCTTTGCTTGGCTTCCTCTTAGTCATTGGCCTCTTTCTTATTCCTTGCCTTCTCCTCATGAATCTTCTAAATTTTTTGGTGATTAGAGCCATTTCTTGATCATCATCACCATCTTCAAATTGCTCCATTTCATCTTCATCTTGCTTCTTAGACTTGAGAGCAATAGTATTCTTTTTCTTTGATTCTCCTTCATTGTGATGCTTTGTGGTCAACTCGTGTGTCGTTAGTGACCCAAAGAGCTCCTCCAATGGCCTTTAGCTTCTTATATTATCGTGACCTTCGCCTCCCATGTTTTTGGCAATGACATAAAAACCTTTCTCATAAGATCACTATTAGAGTAGGTTTGCCAAGACTTTTGAGACTATTTACAATAACAGTAAAATGACAAAACATTTCAGTAATAGATTCATTTGATTTTATTTTAAAGAGTTCATATTTATGTACAAGCATGTTAATTTTAAACTCTTTGACTTAGTTAATGCCTTTCATGAGTTACCTCCAGCTTATCCCAATCTCTTTAGCAAAAAATACATGTTGAAATTTGATTAAATTCACTAGCATTGAAAAAGCAATACCATACATTCATGACTTTAACACTGAGCTGAACCATTTTCTTATCAAACTCATCCTATTCTCCTTTGTGCTTGGGAGAGCGCATGCTATCAACCAACTTAGTGGGTCTATGTGGCCATTGATTATGATCCTCCACATATCATAATTAACTGCTTGGATAAGGATTTTCATGTTTGCTTTTCAATAAGTGTAGTTTGTGCTATTAAAAAGAGGAGGCCCATTGGCGGAAGAAAGGATCTAATTGGGATTGCCATTGATCTTTAACTCTTAATGGTTAGGTCGAAGAGGGGCTAGAGTATCAAGGTTCTTATATCATGAGTTGCCCAGCTATGCAGCCCAAAAGAGAGGGTGAATTAGGCTTTTCAAAATTTTAAACTACAAGTGCAGCAGATTGAAATCCTACTTATGTGAATGTGATGTGAAATTGGAAATATGAGCATTAAGTAACGTGATAAGCAAAATGAACAAGGCACACAATCCAAGCACTACAAACACAAAAGATTTATAGTAGTTTGGTACCAAAATCTAGCACCTATATCCACTACTCAAGCTCCCTACTTAGAAATTTTAGTCCACTAATCGTTCGCAAACGATTACAACATCTGATACCACCAACTAAACAACCCTAGCTCTCCAAGCTAGTCACTCATTTTCGGGCATAAGCAAGCTTACACACTCCGTTTCAAGGTACGGATCAATCTCTGCTAGTTTCAGCCCAACTGAAACTTGTCCCACAAATACAATGAAATATAATATAATAGTAATCAAATACAATGAATACAATCAAAGCTCCTTATGAGCAAAAATAAACCAATTAAAAACCTTTTGAAATGATGGAGAAGTCCCCACTTCAAGTTGTAATGCTCAATGAATGCTCTTGAAGAGGTTGAAAAGTTGGATTGTATACTTCTCACTTAATGAATGCCTTTCTTGCTTTGAATGCTCCTTTCTTTATTTTTCTTGACTTTTCCTTGAGTTCACTACTTGTTTTCTACCTTTTGGATTTATGAAGAGAAGCTGTTGGAGAGTGATTAGGAGCCATTGAAGACCGTTGGATCAAGGTTAGAACTTATTTACTGCACTTTATTTCAGCTAAAAACTAGCTATTCCAGCTTGCAAGCATAGAAGGGTCAACCTCAAGGTTGACCTTTTGGTCCAGGGGTCAACCCCAAAGGAAACTTGAAATACCATCCCTCTGTGGCACATCAGGGCTCAACCTAGAGGTCGACCCTAGGGTCGAAACCTGGTGTGTGCCATGCATACCACTCATCCCCAACATGTCGGAGTCGACCTAAGGGTTGACCTAGAGGTTGACACCTGATGTCCAACATACTGATTCTTTATCATTTAGTCCGGTGGATCCTCCGAAGTCAACTCTTGACTATGTAGGGTCTACTTTCATACTTCAGAAGTCTCCAAACTCCTTCAAACTTGTCTCTAACTTGAAATTTTCATCTTTTGAGTTTCTCAATACTTCTCTAGGCATTCAAGCTCCTAAGGCTTGCCTGAAAAACAACTTAAGCTATTCCAAAATGTATAATCACTAGTAACTTACTCAATTATTTTCTAATTATCAAAATCAGTCCCTAAGTCAAGGAAGTCATATATTGTTTATTGATTTGCCTATATTTTTGGGTGGACCTTTTACTGATTTTCTTGATTTGTAGTACAATTTAAAGAGATGACAATACATCCACATAAGTAATTGAAATGACAGTACTTCCACCATTATGTACCTTTTATAGTGTATTTTAAAGTTACATCATGTATGTAAAGCTTGAATGGGATTTGGTTCAAGATAGACATCACCCTGACTTAGCCATCACCATCGTCAATAATTGGATTTGAATCTAGGCTATACAAAGTATGGTAATTATATATTAGGGTAAATTATGTTTTTAGTTCTTTAAGTTTAGGTTACGTCTTCAAATTGTCCCTAAACTTCAAAAGCATCTAATTAGGTCTTCAGAATTTGATTAATAACACTTATACTCTAGGAAAAAAAGCTTGTCTGTGTTTTTAACTTTGTCTATATAACTTATTCAAATTCCTGTTTACTGTTTGTGAATTGGTTATTGGAGCACTAAATGTTTTATAATGTTTGTGGCATTACTAGATATGGCTTCAAATATATTTTCAGTCACATTTCACCATGGTAGAAAATTCATACTTAAACCTAGTGTAAGATAATGAATGGTGGTCCTATACCTTTTTGTGGCATGGGAAAAGGTAGTGGATTTGTATAGCTAACATTTTAATTATAATGAAGGATATTTTTAGAAATGTTTCATAATGTATTAAGTTTATAATGTAGTGTTTTTAATGAATCATGACTTGTTTGCTTCCTGCAGTTCATTTATAAAAAGGAGCTATAAAGTTGATGAACTAGGAAAATGCTATCAAATCCTGTCGCTTACTACTCAAAGTGTACAAAGCTATATAGAGGAAGATGCTCTATCAGCTTCTGGAACTTATCTTTGTTTGAGTCTTTTTCTTTGTTGTAGGCTACTAAGCTTTTCAAACAGTTACCAGTTTTACAATTGTTGCCACATTTTTCATCTAGTAAAATCAATTAATTAATATAAAATGGTGGAAAGATATCATCTTGCTGAACCATGGCTTAAGAAGGGTGCATTTTTACATTGCCAAACCCTTTTGAGTTATGACACAGCAAGAAAGAAGCAACAGAAATTCTAAATGAGTTAATGAAAGTGATGCTATTATGGAGGTAGCAATTGTAGATTACTATTTCCATGTAATTTCTTATTATAGCTATTTATGAACTCTAAGTTTCCTTGTGATCTTATTTTAGTGGCTAAGTTTTGTGTTGGAATTATAGGTTTTAATAGCATGATTATGTTTACAGAGAAAGTTTCAGAAATAGTTCTATGATGTATTAACTTTATAATGTGTTGGAGAGCCTTTATAATGTGGCTTGTTAGTCCTTAGACTTTATAAAATGTTTTTGTTTAGTCTCCAATATTTTAGAAATTGTTTCAACAAGTCCCAATAGTTATCACTTAGCCACCATATAGTCTCATCTACATACCAAACATTTGTTTGCACCAATTTCTTCATATAAACATTACACAACTTGAGGCATACAAAAAGATTTCATTTCTATTCATTGCAAACATCCCATATCGTTACCCATCATCCTACATCATTACCCATATATATCACAGACACCAGTTTTTTATGCAAAACATTACAAGTACCCACCAACACCATTACCTATATAGATTACAAAACGATGCATCCTATAAAGAAGCACTGGTTGCTTCTCCTACTACTATTGGTTCTTGAACATCAACAGATCAATAACCAACCAAGAAAGCAAAATAATTACCCCATACATCCTCTCTTTGGCATGCTAGCTTCAAGTTCACACCATGATCCTCCCTTATCATCTGAAATTATGTTTAAATTCTGAAAGCGGCAAAACATCAAACAATTGCTATACATAAATGAAATAGATCAAATAGCCCATCTCGTGGGCATCCAAAGAATTTTCGACATGGATTTGTTCTTGTCCGTGACGTCCTCATCTAAGTCGTAAACCCACAAAAGCAAACCCTTTCTCCACCATTGTTGGGAGTACTAGATTGATAGGAGCTAGTAGACAGAACTAGTAAAACTTCTCTCCATTGAGATTAATCAGTTGGAGGATCTTTGATTCTATTGTTGAGGCCACTCTTACGAATGAAAGAAGAAGGGTTCGCCATCATTTTAGGGATCCAACACCAGATGAATCAGGTAAGAAGAAAGAGGGAAATAGGGTTTTTTTTTTTTTTTTTTTTTTGGTACATCGGCACCTCACACTAAATGTAAATGAGTACAGATTTTTTTCCATAATCACCAGTAAGATGACAATGATGGCAACAAGAATTCTGGTGAGAGAAAGCAGCCAGAATCGAGTAGAAGGACGATATTAAAACACAAGTGAAATGATAAGGACCTAATTAAAAAATTTTAAAGTTTAGGAACCATGCTAAAATTATAATTTAACCTAAATTATATTAATGTGGCTTAACCTCTAATTTATTTATTCATTATTTTATTAGGAACAAAAATTATAAATCCACGCCATCTATATGCCTTATTCATGGCATATACTAGTTAGCAGACTCTACCACTATAAGCAGTGAACTTTGGAGCAACCAGTAAACTCAAAAGATCATTTGTCTGAGCACTCTATGCATCACTCGCAATATATTATAGTTTCTATTTAATAATAATTAATCCCATACTATAATCATGTGTTATTTTTGGATACACTTGTGTATTGTTTAATAAGAACTTATGAATTGATAAGGGGTTGAAAACATTATGACAATCACAATTAAAAAGTTTGAAATTTAATTACTAACTGATTGTTTAATTATTTGTTTGACATTTCGGAATATAGACCGAATTAAGCTTTACCCAATGCATGACTGATTTAAATATTCTGATGATAAGGAATTTGAGTTCAGTCTAATACAAACTTTACTAATCTTAACATCAATTTAGTGATGATTGGCTCATTATGCTCCTTTCTTCAATTGAGATAGATACATCATAAACTAGTTAAACTATGTCCCCTTTTATCGAAGAATATAATCTTGTAAATTTTATATTCTGGCTGCAACAATACCAAGTCACTGGAAACTACGTATCACTCCTCATATGAACATCTAATGTTCCAAGATTGCTCAGGTAAATTTTGCTCTAAGGATGCCCACCTGCCTTCTGCCTATGGAGCCTCGTGTGTAATAAGTTTTCACATGCCCTCCAGCCTTTGCCGGTAAGTGGTAGACGGGTCTTACACCAAGAGTTCTCGAGAGAATGATAGGTTGAGCAAGAGAAGGGATTTTCCCACTTCGGAATTATCCATTGAAGCTAAAGAAAGGGAGAAAAAAGTGGGTATATGAATATGTCCAAAGCTCAGACGTAAGACGATAGGTGGGATAGGTGAACAGATGATTGGGACTTCGGCTGACCGCACCGACAGCTAGAGGTGCAAATGAGTTGGATTTGGTCGGGTCTTAAGTAACCTCAACCTGATTCGGTTTCTTGTTCGGATCTTCATTTTAGACCCAGATCCGACCTAATTGAAGATCGGATCGGGTCGGGTCGCGTCGCGTCTACAGCTGCAATTTTTGACCCAACAAGTCATTCGGATTGGGTCGGATCCATATATAATTCAGACCCGACCGAAAAAATTCAAGTTCAGGTCGCGCAAAAAAATAATTGATCTCATTTCGCGATATGGACCGTTGGATCTTACTCCACACAAATGTTCAAGCACCCTTAACTCCTCCATTTTTCTTTTTCTTTTTTTTGCGAAAAGCTCCTCCGGTCCTCAAAGAAAGGTGTTTTTCTTTCATGTGAAAGAAACACCTTTAACCCCTCCCGTTAGATCGATGGCGCCTCTTCCTTTCTTGGTCAACACTCCAAGAGCTAGCGAGAACGCAAGCATAGATACGGGGTGACCTGAGAACTCTTACAGCTGTGGGGAGAGACGATGTGGTGGAGGGCTTCTTCCCACCTCTAAAACCTCGCGTGCCCATGGCAGCGATCTGTCCCCCAGCTTCTTCGCTGCTCCGCCCAAGGTATCCTACAGAGCCAGGCCCTTGTCTCTATCACCACCTCGCCGTTTCGGAAGACCTCCATTTTCCTCTCCTCGGAATCTGGTGGGTTCGTCTCCTCTTCTTTCTCTTTCGATCTCTTTATTTTGTATGAGGATTCAACCACTCTAATTTATTCAATCTGCTCTTCTTCCTTTAGATAATGTCCCGACGAAGAATAGAGTAGGACATGATGACAATAGCCACCGAGCATGAATGAGAGGAGTTCGAGGCCAAGCTCGAGGTGACGAATGGTCGAATGGGTAATCTAAGTTCCCCTGCTGTGGCTGCGGCCTTTGGGCCTGTAGGCCCAAATGGATAATCCGAGCTCAAGTTGGGTCGGATCGGGTCATTGGGTAAATGATTCAAAATTGATCCAAAAGGCAACGGGTCGAGTCGGATCCAAATTTAATAAATCCAAATCCTACCCAAAAAGTAGAACGGGTTAAATTTTAGGGACCCGGCCCGGCCCTGCGGGTCCTCCAATTTGGGTTGGGTCAGGTCGGTTCTAACCGGGTCAGATCACGGATCAACCCGATCCATTTACAGTCTTACTGACAGTGAAAGAGCCTCTACATTTAGGGTTTGGACAAAGAGAGAGCGGCAGGATAACACTCCCCATGGTGCCCAAGTTGGCCTTCGATTAGCTAGTTTGTGGCTCGGATCCATGTTTTATGGTCTGGACTCCATCGTGGGCCTTGGAGTACCCATTTGTGGGCTACTAGGCCTTTTCTCGTAACTATAGGTACAAGTTCTTTTGAGCATCTAGGAATAATTTATTTAGAGGTAAACATACAAAAATTAGGTTAAAAAAATTATGCCCACTTTTTTCAAAGACGTCGCACAACCATAACTAATGGATGCCATGCCTCACAAATAAACCCAACCTATCTCATATTCCAACTGGGACCCAAATTTTAATGCTAAAACAACTCTCAACACCATCACTACTTTTTCCCCATAACCAGCTGAAGATAACTTTAGTTTTAGTCAAACAGAGACACAACTAATCATAGTTAAGCTAGGATTGTAGCAATCACACCATGACTTCCCCACCATTTCTCTACTATATCCCCTCTATATTTAGAATTCTTTCCCGACCAATTAAAGCACACTATATCTAGGATCCTTCCTAGGATAAACATTTAGAAACCCTTTTCATGTGTGAACTCCTTTCAAAACTCGTCAATGAATATATGTGTTTCCAATTGCATTCTACTATCTATGTTTTTTAGGTCATGTGCATCGTACATACCATAATCTAAGAACAAATTACTACAGTATTTATTTTATATTTCTTATTGTACTATAGTATGGACTGACTACAGCACATATAATACTTTCCCTTTGTAAAGAAAACAAGGGGAGAAGCAAGAATAATAAATAATAATAGCAAGAAGATCATCAATGATTACATATAGCATCATCATTTACATACATTCTAGAAACGTTTTCATTGATACTTGTAAAGCATTTACACGTGTAAATCGTGGAAACTTTATGCAATTCATGAATAATTCAATTCATTTATTAATTTCTTTACCAAGAATAATTTGGAAAAGCATTCAACTAAGGTTATGCAAAACATATTGGTTTTCCTTTAAGCCCCTCTTGTAAATTAGACAAAGATGTGCCGGATAAAAACTTTGATTTAAAACCTTACTAAGGCATGATAGAATCCTTATTATACTTAACTGCAAATAGACCTAATATCATTGCTTACATGCAAGCTATCAGTCTAAACCTAAGAAATCACTCTTAACTACTGTTAAAAGAATGCATAAATATCTAATTGGAACAACAATTCTCAAAACAATTGTCCAATGATTGAATTTGTATGTTCTGAAATATAACTTGCTAATATCCTTACTAAACATTTGAAGGAATACAAATTTGGTTTTAAAAGATGTGCATTAGGAGTTTGTGATTCTTTCTGTTAATTTTTTTTGTTTATCCTTTTGAGCCATTTAAATCTTAATCATGTTTCATTAAAATTATTAAATTCTTTTCCTCTACGAGTCGACTCTTAACGTGAAGAGTTGACTTTAGATAATGAGGAGCTGACCCCTCAGAGTAAGAGAGAGCTTTGAGTCGACTCGAGAGTTAACTCAAAGCCATGAAAGTTGTTGGGGGAGTCGACTCATGCATAATGATGAGTTGACTCGAAAGCAGCGATCGACCTCCCAGGCCGACACCTAGAAGCCCTACTTTCTTTAATCGATCTGATCTTTTTCTTTCCCCTTTTCATCTCTTCCAAAATCTACCTTCCCTCGGTGATCTACCAAGCAAATTTCTTTCACCCTCTTTCTGATTTCACTACCATCTCCAAGCCTCTCACCCTTAATCTCATAATGGCCCCAAGAAAGATGCTTCCTCAAGAAAAAGTATTCATTTTAATGAAACTTTTGCCCCTGTAGCAAGATTGGAAGCTATTAGATTATTACTTACATTTGCTTGCTACATAATTTTTTAACTATTTTAAATGGATGTTAAAAGTGCCTTTTCTGAATAGTTTTATTGCTGAAATAATTTATGTGGAACAAATGCTTGAATTTGAAAATCATAAATTTCTAAATTATGTATTCAAATTAATCAAGGCACTATATGGTTTAAAGTAAGCTCCTAGAGCATGGTATGCGAGATTAAGTAATTTTTTTTAGAAAATAATTTTTAATAGAAAATATAGATAAAACTCTTTCATAAAAAGAAAAGATAACGAGACCTTAATTGTGAAAATCTATGTTGATGATGTCATTGTTGGTGTTATGTCAAGATTTTGTTAAGCTTATGCAAAAAGAATTTGAGATGAGCATGATAGGTGAACTCACATTTTTTTCTTGGTCTCCAAACTAAGTAAACTAGAGATGGGATCTTCATTAGCCAAAGCAAGTATATTAAAGAAATCTTTAAAAAAATTGGCATGAAGAAAGTAAAAAATTTCGGTTTCCCTATGATTCCCTCTCATAAATTAGATAAAGAGGAGCATAGTAAAGGCATTGATTTAAAGCTTTATAGAGGCATGATAGGTTCTTTGCTATATCTTACTGCTACTAAACCTGATATCATGTTTAGTGCTTGCCTATGTGTTAAATATCAATCCAATCCTAAAGAATCATAATTAACTATAGCTACAAGAATAGTAACATATTTAAATGGAATATAGAGCATAGGTTTATGGTACTCAAAACAATCTTTAATAAATTTATCTGGGTATTCATATGCTGATTTTGCTAGATGTAAAATTGATAAAAAAAAAGCACTAGTGAAACTTTCCCATTCTTAGGAGTTAACTTAATCTCATAGTTTAACCAGAAACAAAATTCGGTAGCTTTATCTAAATTGGAAGCTAATACATAGCAACTGAAAGTTATTATACTCAAATCTTGTGGATTAAGCAACAACTTGAGGATTATGGCATTAAACTTGTTAAAATATCCATAAAATGTGATAAAACAAGTGCTATTAATTTGACTAAAAATTCAATATAACACTCAAAAAATATATATATCAAGATAAGACATCACTTCATAAGAAATCATATTTATAACAACGATGTAGTGATTGAATTTGTTTGTTCTAAAAAACCACTTGCTGATATTTTAACAAAATCTTTAAATAAAGATAAATTGTACTTGTTAGGAGAGAACTTGGAATTTGCAATCCTTTATGCTAAAATCCTTCTACTTAACTCCTCATTGTCATTTTGAATCATTTCAATTTCAATTATATTTCATTGAAAATCTTGAATTTCCTTCCTTTGTGTGCCGACTCTTAATTTGAGAAGTCAACTCTGGATCATGAGGAGCCATCCCCTTAAGAGTAAAGGGGAGCTTCGAGTTGACTCAAAAGTTAACTTAAAGTTTTATGGCAGTGGACGAGTCGACTCATCAAAACTGTGGGGATGACCCAACCACTTAGGAGCCGCCGAGCTGACTCCAAAGTGAGTTCGAGCTGACCCCTGTTAGATGTATGCCCTAGAAGCCAATTTGGCTGACACATTGTTGATTCTAGGGACATAATTTTGTACTTGACTATTTATTATTGAATAAATAAAAGGCATCTTTTCATTCATATTGTTTATGTGTCTATGAATCGTCCAAGAAATTAATAAGATGATGATACATATTCTCAAGAGTTGAGAATTTGAGCCATGTATCATTGGTGATTAATTTCTAAATGCTCCTGATCAATGGATCATCACGAGGACGGTGATCGATCCGATCAGTGCACAAATCACTTTCCTTCTGGATGGACGAGACTTGAGTCCACAGTGTAGGGACACTGAAATGATAGTGCAGGTGCTTGTTAGAGAACAAGGGTACTGAGCGTGACCAAGACAAGAAGTCACTTGGATGTCTATCCACTCGTCAGTGACTTGCTTGATGTTGCAGTAGTGTGACTGGTCCTTTGACCTGCGGTGCTTCGGCTACTCACAGTGAGGTTCTTGTAGTTTGACTGCACACATACATGGTCTCTAGCCATATGGGTCCATGCAGTGTAGATTGGCTGCAGTAGGTTCACTGTAGGAGTAGGGTATGCACCTATAAGGAATCTATCGACCTTGATAGAAAAGGAGTGATCCTATGTGATTTGTTAGACTGAGTTCTAAGACCTTGGCCAGGGCAGTAATATAAAGTGAAAAAGAGTTTTCCACTATCGAACTCAAGTCGAACAAATCTTGACATATGACAGACGATGGGGTTTGACGAGTTGTCCATGACCTCCGTCCTGTAGGGATCCACGATAGTAGGACTGTATCACACGTTAACTGCACCTAGAGGTTCATCATTCCATTCTGCTGGGTAGCCACTACATGCTGCTAGGTGTCACTGGTGGATGGTGGGACTCATAGGGATTATCTTGATGATCGATAAACCCTAATGAGTTGAGTTGGAATCGTTCCAACCCATTGAAAGGAGTTTTCAATGATATAGTGATAGAGATCACAATATATCTCACTACCAGTCAGAATAGAACCTATGGGGTCACACACACTAGAAGTATTGACCGATCCGATGGTTGAAATCGTGATTAGGAATCACAAGAAATCAATTTGATTGATAAGAAGTTGAAGAAGGAACAAAGGGAATTAATTAATTGGACTTAAACACAAATCCTACTTCGGGTAGGATTCCTAGAGTCCTAATTGGATTAGGACTAGGAATCCTAGTTGGAGTAGGACTGGGATTCCTATTTGGAATAGGATTCCTACAATCCTAATGAGATTAGGAATTTTGAATTGGATTCCTACTTGGAGTAGGATTCCTAGAAATCCTAATTGGATTAGGACTTCGGATTCAAATGGAGTCCTAACTGGATTAGGACTAAAATTAAACAAATCCTAATTGGATTAGGATTCCTTAAGTCTAAATTAATTAATAATCTAATGAATCAACATGACTCCTAATTGGATTAGGATTGAAGAGTTCAATTGAGTCATGGTTCATTCAAGTCCTAATTGGATTAGGACTAGCATAGTTGAACCCAAAATTGGCTAATCCTAATTAGATTAGGATTAAACCATGAGAGAGGCACCTAATCCTCTTTGGAAGAGGATTAGGTTAACCAACTAAGAGGGGCATCAGCCCCTCTCCAATTGCTTAGGGCGACAAGAAGAGAGAAGGTGGCCGGCGCTCCAAAGAAGGAAGGCTGTCAAGGGCTCCTAACTTGTAGGAGCCCTTGATGCTTATAAAAAGGGACCTAGGGCCGGTGCCCTAGGTGTGAGCTCTCTTCCTCCTCTTGCTGCCGCCACCAGCCCCTCTCCTCTCTTGGTTCAGCCGCAAGCAAAGGGAGAGCAAAGTCCAAGCGTTGGCGTCATCCTCTTCCTCCAATTCTTCTTCCGACGCAAGGAAAAGAAAGAAGGCTGCAGAAGTTGTGTTCTTCTTCCTTGAGTTCCTTCTTCCTCTTCCTCCTCTCAAGCACAATCAAGGGTTGATTGAAAAGAGAGGAGATCAGCCATCAAAAGTAGTCTTTGCAAGGGAGCTAGCACCCCGGGAAGACAAGAAAGCTTTGATCGGTCCTCTGCTTCGTGTGGATACCCGTAGAGGCCGGACGTTTGAACGGCTTCAAGCGAACCCTCTTCCAAAACCACGAATTCAGATTTGCGGTGATCATCTACCCGCGCAAGGTGAAGATTTGATCTTCCTAATAGTTTTAAAAGTTTTAATTCTTACCTAATTACGAAAAGTCTCGAAACAACGTTCATGCGATGAACGTCGATCCCGCACATGCCCCCTTTCCGCTGCCATCTGATTTATTTTTGAAATATCAGCGGCATGCGCGGGTTCCCAACAGTGGTATCAGAGCCTAGGCTTCGTAGATTAAGGTAAGAATTAAATATCTAAAGGCTTATTAGATCTGAAAATTGAATGATCATGCATGCTGAAAAATTCTGCATGCAGATTTTTCAGGGGTGCTGATTTTTTGCATGCTGATTTTTATGTGATAAAAAGATGATTCTAATTGCATTGTTAATGGGATTACAAAGTTTAGAATCATGATTAGCATGATCAGTGACCTATGTCATGATATAATCAAGTTAGTTTTCAGATCTGAAAATTATAATTGTTGCATATGGTGATGATCATAGGATTCAAACCCTTTTGGTATCAAATGTAATGACCTGCGATGTGATCTGCGATGTCATGTAATTTTTCAGATGCTTGCATGCATCTTATTTGATATTTTGAGAGGCCTGCGTGCCTCCTAAAAGGAGATGTAAATTATTTTATTTTTATTTTACATCTGGTTGTATTTCTGTGATGTGATGTACATCAACGATCAAGCTGAAGCAAAGACATGAGATGAAAGGTGATCTAAGCGGTTGATGGCGATGGGATCAAGAGTTGACCAAGGATCGAATCAAGGAGGCTTGGAACCAATTCAAGAGTTGAAGACCACTTGATCGATTGATGTGCATGTGCTTGTAATACGACCTAATTAGAATCCATGATCATCACCTAGTTAAAGTTTAGCTTTAATTTGATGCTGCGATTATAACTGCCTGTAATGTGCCGTTTGCATGTGATGTAAATGCGAGTCGGGTAGATAGGTTTACATGTGATGTAGCAAACCCAATTGAGATCTAAATCAAAACCTCCTCAATCAAGTCGAGAGTGAACCGACATGAGCAAGTCATATTAGATTAATTGATCTAATTGGTGTCTAGGAAAGCATGAAAGGTGGTTACTTAATTAGGACCTTACTCTCTGAGTAAGGGGAGCCTCCCACCTGCTTACCTGGCCAATTGTTCGATTACCTCTTATGAAGGGCTCAAGTTGCAAACACTAAGACCTGATTAACCAATATTAAGTCAATAGGTCTTCAACTGTAGTAGAGCTGCTAAGGCCTTTCTGATGTTGATTTGTCTCGGCTGGACACAGTGGTCAAGTTGCATCGGGGGGCTGGACCTCTCTATAGACATGAGATGTTGTAGGGTAAAGGTGGGGTTGGGCACCAATAACTGTTAGGTGAGGACCCAATGACGACTTTATTCCTACGGTTATACGGTGGGTCTGACTTAACTAAGAAATGGGACCAATAACTGTTAGGTGAGGTCTTCATGGCTTAGAGACCAAGTTGCACTGCAACATGCTTGAGAAGCATTGTACAAGAGTTGTACACTCATCCATCTATGTGTCACCAATAACTGTTAGGTGAGGGGGTATGTAAATCGGTGGGACCGCAGTACCCACTAGAAACCCTAGTCGCGTAGGATTTCCGTTTCCCTACCAGGGGAGTGTGAGGGATTCGAGAAAATAGTGGGAGTCACATTTGTTCTAAAAGACCTTAGAACAGATTAGGATCAAGTACAAAAGTCTAACTAGAATCTTTACTCTCTGCAGATACAATGTCGGCTTCAAACCCTCTGACCCGTATTCTTGAGACCAACCGACTGACCGGAACCAATTACAAAGACTGGCTTAGAAATCTCAAAATAGTTTTGGACTGTGAGAAGATAGGCTACATACTCGATTCAGATATCCCCACACTACCAGCACGTCCCACTGATGTTCAGCGTGAGTTGCATAAAAAGTGGTTGGATGATGACATTAGAGTAAAATGCTATATGATGGCATCCATGTCTAATGAACTCCAATGCCAGCATGAAAGTATGAAGACTGCTAGGGACATACTAGCACACCTGCAAGAGTTGTATGGTGAGCAAAGTCGCACAGCTCGTTTTGAAGTGTCCAAGAGACTTTTCAAAGCGAAAATGCGCGAAGGGCAGTCTGTCCATGATCACGGTCTGACCATGATCAAGGACCTAGAGGAGCTTGAGAAGCTTGGTATGGACATGCACAAGGAATTACAAGTGGATTTGATCCTACAGTCACTTCCTGATTCATTTAGTCAGTTTATAGTAAACTACCACATGAATAAGATTGAATGCACTAAGACTGAACTAATCAACATGTTGGTAACTGCTGAGGGAGCCTTGAAAGGTTCAAGGGGCAATGTCCTTGCTGCTGAGTTGACTTCTGGTTCCAAGAGAAAGTCTACTTGGAAGAAAAAGAAGCCTGCTAAGAAGCAGAAGAAGGACAAGAAGCCAAAGAAGGAAGTTCAAAAGAAAAAGGCTAACGACAAAGGAAAATGTTTCCACTGCAATGTCGAAGGCCACTGGAAGAGAAACTGTCCTTCATACCTCGAGAGCCTGAAGAACAAGAAAGGTGACACACCTTCAGAAGGTATAGACTTGCTCATAATTGAAACTAATCTAACGGTTTCTTCTACTTCTAGTTGGGTTATAGATTCTGGTTCTAGTGCTCATTTGTGCACTACCATGCAGGGTCTAAAGAAAAGTAGAAGGCTGGCAGAAGGTGCGGTAACCCTTCGGATTGGCAACGGGGCAAAAGTTGCTGCTGTGGCTGTGGGCACCTACCATCTGCGACTACCGTCTGGATTTAGTTTATTACTTAGAGACTGCTATTATGTACCTGCTGCTAGCAGAAATTTGATTTCTGTTTCATGTCTAGCACAGGAAGGTCATGTTTTTACATTTGACAAAGACTGCTGTTCTATTTATTTAAGAAATAAAATAGTCGCACGTGGTTTCATGATTGACAGTCTCTATCATTTACATATGGATGTGTCTGTGAATGTTACCGAGCAAGATGTGAGTGCCAAAGGATCCAAAAGATCCAGAGATGAGATAAACCAAAGATATTTGTGGCACCTCAGGCTTGGCCATATTGGAGAAGACAGAATGAACAAAATGGATAAAGATGGGCTTTTAGGCTCATTAACTTCCGAGTCATATCCAGTTTGCGAGTCCTGTCTTCAAGAAAAAATGGCTAGACTGCCCTTTGTAGGACATGGGGAGAGGACCACTGAAATACTTACCCTAGTACATACAGATGTATGTGGCCCATTCGATGTGCTAGCCAGGGGACGTTATTCTTACTTCATTACCTTTACCGATGATTATTCGCGGTATGGGTATGTGTATCTTATGAGACACAAGTCTGACTCTTTTGAAAAGTTCAAAGAGTTCAAGAATGAAGTAGAAAAACAAACTGGAAAACCTCTTAAGGCTCTTCGATCAGATCGAGGAGGAGAATACCTTAGTAGAGAATTCCGGGACTATCTCAAAGAAAATGGCATAGTCTCACAATGGACACCTCCGAGTACACCTCAACTCAACGGGATGTCAGAGAGGAGGAATCGGACCCTATTGGATATGGTCAGGTCCATGGTGAGCTTCACTGATCTACCTATGTTCCTTTGGGGAGATGCCTTACTCACAGCGATTTATTTATTGAATAGAGTTCCCTCTAAATCCGTTCCTACCACACCGTATGAGATATGGCATGGTAAGAAACCAAGTCTGGGTCATCTCAAGATTTGGGGATGTCCGGCCCACGTCAAGCGACAACAGGCGGACAAGTTAGAGGCTAGGACCATAAGTGCTCGTTTTATAGGATATCCTAATGAGTCATTAGGATACAATTTCTATATCTTAGAGGATCACAATGTATTTGTGAGCCGTCATGCCATCTTCTTGGAAAATCAGTTTATCCTTGATAGAGGCAGTGGGAGGAAAATTGAGCTTGAAGAGAAAGTCTCTGAAAAGCAACGAGTCATGGATCCTATAGAACCCATTCATAAAGAGCCAGTACACGATGTCCCTCAACCACCTCGTAGATCTAGTAGGGTCTCCCATCCTCCCGATAGATACTTAGGTATACTAGAAGAGGATACCGAGGAAATGTTCCTAGTGGGAGATAGGGATCACATACAGGATCCCAAAACCTACAACGAGGCGATATCTGATATCGATTCCGAGAAATGGCTGGAAGCTATGAAGTCAGAGTTAGACTCCATGCATTCCAACCAAGTCTGGACCTTAGTAGATCCACCAGAAGGTATTGTAACTATTGGATGTAAATGGATCTACAAAAGGAAGATAGGTTCGGATGGAGAGGTAGAGACCTATAAGGCAAGGCTTGTGGCGAAAGGGTATAGTCAGCGCGAAGGCATTGACTATCAGGAGACCTTTCCACCTGTAGCCATGCTAAAATCCATCCGAACATTGCTTGCCATTGCAGCATTTCATGATTATGAAATCTGGCAGATGGATGTGAAAACTGCTTTCCTGAATGGATATCTTGATGAAGATATCTATATGGAACAACCTTTGGGTTTCACTTCCAGTGATGGAGATCACAAGGTCTGCAAGCTGCAAAGGTCCATCTATGGACTAAAGCAAGCATCTCGGAGTTGGAACACCCGTTTCGATGATGCAATCAAAACGTTTGATTTCATCAAAAACGAAGAGGAACCGTGTGTTTACAAAAAGGTTAGTGGGAGTGCTGTCGTTTTTCTCGTACTGTACGTAGATGACATTCTCCTGATTGGGAATGATATTCCCATGCTAACCTCGGTCAAGGTCTGGTTGTCAAAAGAATTCTCCATGAAAGACCTTGGGGAAGCATCCTATATTTTGGGAATAAAGGTCTATAGAGATAGATCTAAAAGGATGCTTGGCCTTTCACAGAAGATGTACATAGAGGAGGTGCTGAAGAGGTTCAGCATGGAAAACTCCAAGAGGGGTCTCTTACCCCTAAGGCATGGAATTCATCTCTCCAAGAAGATGTGCCCCAACACATCTGAAGAGATTCAACGCATGAGCAAGATTTCTTATGCATCGGCAATAGGAAGCCTCATGTATGCCATGCTATGTACACGACCTGATATAGCTCTTGCTGTGAGTGTCACAAGCAGATATCAGTCGAATCCAGGTGAAGAACACTGGACAGCTGTGAAGAATATTCTTAAGTACTTGAGAAGAACTAAAGATTTATTCTTGGTTTTTGGAGGATCATCAGAGTTAAAGGTAGAAGGGTACACAGATTCAGACTTCATGACTGATGTCGATGACAGGAAGTCAACATCTGGATATGTGTTCTTGTGCAATGGTGGTGCGGTGAATTGGAAGAGTTCTAAACAACCGATCATTGCTGATTCTACTATGGAAGCTGAATACATCGCCGCCTCTGAAGCTGCTAAGGAAGGCTTCTGGTTCAAGAAATTCATTGCAGAGTTGGATGTGATGACATCAGATGCCATGACACTCTACTGCGATAATAATGGCGCCATAGCCCTTGCTAAGGAGCCAAGGTCTCATCAGAAGTCTAAGCATATAGAGCGGCGCTTTCACCTCATACGCGACTATGTGGAGAAGAAATATGTAGAGGTGCAGAGAGTAGACTCCGCGGATAACGTGGCAGACCCGTTCACTAAGCAGCTGAGTCAGCAAAAGACTGAAGCCCACCTTGAGAAGATGGGCCTAAGATATATGACCAATTGGCTTTAGTGCAAGTGGGAGATTGTTAGATGTATGCCCTAGAAGCCAATTTGGCTGACACATTGTTGATTCTAGGGACATAATTTTGTACTTGACTATTTATTATTGAATAAATAAAAGGCATCTTTTCATTCATATTGTTTATGTGTCTATGAATCGTCCAAGAAATTAATAAGATGATGATACATATTCTCAAGAGTTGAGAATTTGAGCCATGTATCATTGGTGATTAATTTCTAAATGCTCCTGATCAATGGATCATCACGAGGACGGTGATCGATCCGATCAGTGCACAGATCACTTTCCTTCTGGATGGACGAGACTTGAGTCCACAGTGTAGGGACACTGAAGTGATAGTGCAGGTGCTTGTTAGAGAACAAGGGTACTGAGCGTGACCAAGACAAGAAGTCACTTGGATGTCTATCCACTCGTCAGTGACTTGCTTGATGTTGCAGTAGTGTGACTGGTCCTTTGACCTGCGGTGCTTCGGCTACTCACAGTGAGGTTCTTGTAGTTTGACTGCACACATACATGGTCTCTAGCCATATGGGTCCATGCAGTGTAGATTGGCTGCAGTAGGTTCACTGTAGGAGTAGGGTATGCACCTATAAGGAATCTATCGACCTTGATAGAAAAGGAGTGATCCTATGTGATTTGTTAGACTGAGTTCTAAGACCTTGGCCAGGGCAGTAATATAAAGTGAAAAAGAGTTTTCCACTATCGAACTCAAGTCGAACAAATCTTGACATATGACAGACGATGGGGTTTGACGAGTTGTCCATGACCTCCGTCCTGTAGGGATCCACGATAGTAGGACTGTATCACACGTTAACTGCACCTAGAGGTTCATCATTCCATTCTGCTGGGTAGCCACTACATGCTGCTAGGTGTCACTGGTGGATGGTGGGACTCATAGGGATTATCTTGATGATCGATAAACCCTAATGAGTTGAGTTGGAATCGTTCCAACCCATTGAAAGGAGTTTTCAATGATATAGTGATAGAGATCACAATATATCTCACTACCAGTCAGAATAGAACCTATGGGGTCACACACACTAGAAGTATTGACCGATCCGATGGTTGAAATCGTGATTAGGAATCACAAGAAATCAATTTGATTGATAAGAAGTTGAAGAAGGAACAAAGGGAATTAATTAATTGGACTTAAACACAAATCCTACTTCGGGTAGGATTCCTAGAGTCCTAATTGGATTAGGACTAGGAATCCTAGTTGGAGTAGGACTGGGATTCCTATTTGGAATAGGATTCCTACAATCCTAATGAGATTAGGAATTTTGAATTGGATTCCTACTTGGAGAAGGATTCCTAGAAATCCTAATTGGATTAGGACTTCGGATTCAAATGGAGTCCTAATTGGATTAGGACTAAAATTAAACAAATCCTAATTGGATTAGGATTCCTTAAGTCTAAATTAATTAATAATCTAATGAATCAACATGACTCCTAATTGGATTAGGATTGAAGAGTTCAATTGAGTCATGGTTCATTCAAGTCCTAATTGGATTAGGACTAGCATAGTTGAACCTAAAATTGGCTAATCCTAATTAGATTAGGATTAAACCATGAGAGAGGCACCTAATCCTCTTTGGAAGAGGATTAGGTTAACCAACTAAGAGGGGCATCAGCCCCTCTCCAATTGCTTAGGGCGACAAGAAGAGAGAAGGTGGCCGGCGCTCCAAAGAAGGAAGGCTGTCAAGGGCTCCTAACTTGTAGGAGCCCTTGATGCTTATAAAAAGGGACCTAGGGCCGGTGCCCTAGGTGTGAGCTCTCTTCCTCCTCTTGCTGCCGCCACCAGCCCCTCTCCTCTCTTGGTTCAGCCGCAAGCAAAGGGAGAGCAAAGTCCAAGCGTTGGCGTCATCCTCTTCCTCCAATTCTTCTTCCGACGCAAGGAAAAGAAAGAAGGCTGCAGAAGTTGTGTTCTTCTTCCTTGAGTTCCTTCTTCCTCTTCCTCCTCTCAAGCACAATCAAGGGTTGATTGAAAGAGAGGAGATCAGCCATCAAAAGTAGTCTTTGCAAGGGAGCTAGCACCCCGGGAAGACAAGAAAGCTTTGATCGGTCCTCTGCTTCGTGTGGATACCCGTAGAGGCCGGACGTTTGAACGGCTTCAAGCGAACCCTCTTCCAAAACCACGAATTCAGATTTGCGGTGATCATCTACCCGCGCAAGGTGAAGATTTGATCTTCCTAATAGTTTTAAAAGTTTTAATTCTTACCTAATTACGAAAGGTCTCGAAACAACGTTCATGCGATGAACGTCGATCCCGCACATGCCCCCTTTCCGCTGCCATCTGATTTATTTTTGAAATATCAGCGGCATGCGCGGGTTCCCAACAGTGGTATCAGAGCCTAGGCTTCGTAGATTAAGGTAAGAATTAAATATCTAAAGACTTATTAGATCTGAAAATTGAATGATCATGCATGCTGAAAAATTCTGCATGCAGATTTTTCAGGGGTGCTGATTTTTTGCATGCTGATTTTTATGTGATAAAAAGATGATTCTAATTGCATTGTTAATGGGATTACAAAGTTTAGAATCATGATTAGCATGATCAGCGACCTATGTCATGATATAATCAAGTTAGTTTTCAGATCTGAAAATTATAATTGTTGCATATGGTGATGATCATAGGATTCAAACCCTTTTGGTATCAAATGTAATGACCTGCGATGTGATCTGCGATGTCATGTAATTTTTCAGATGCTTGCATGCATCTTATTTGATATTTTGAGAGGCCTGCGTGCCTCCTAAAAGGAGATGTAAATTATTTTATTTTTATTTTACATCTGGTTGTATTTCTGTGATGTGATGTACATCAACGATCAAGCTGAAGCAAAGACATGAGATGAAAGGTGATCTAAGCGGTTGATGGCGATGGGATCAAGAGTTGATCAAGGATCGAATCAAGGAGGCTTGGAACCAATTCAAGAGTTGAAGACCACTTGATCGATTGATGTGCATGTGCTTGTAATACGACCTAATTAGAATCCATGATCATCACCTAGTTAAAGTTTAGCTTTAATTTGATGCTGCGATTATAACTGCCTGTGATGTGCCGTTTGCATGTGATGTAAATGCGAGTCGGGTAGATAGGTTTACATGTGATGTAGCAAACCCAATTGAGATCTAAATCAAAACCTCCTCAATCAAGTCGAGAGTGAACCGACATGAGCAAGTCATATTAGATTAATTGATCTAATTGGTGTCTAGGAAAGCATGAAAGGTGGTTACTTAATTAGGACCTTACTCTCTGAGTAAGGGGAGCCTCCCACCTGCTTACCTGGCCAATTGTTCGATTACCTCTTATGAAGGGCTCAAGTTGCAAACACTAAGACCTGATTAACCAATATTAAGTCAATAGGTCTTCAACTGTAGTAGAGCTGCTAAGGCCTTTCTGATGTTGATTTGTCTCGGCTGGACACAGTGGTCAAGTTGCATCGGGGGGCTGGACCTCTCTATAGACATGAGATGTTGTAGGGTAAAGGTGGGGTTGGGCACCAATAACTGTTAGGTGAGGACCCAATGACGACTTTATTCCTACAGTTATACGGTGGGTCTGACTTAACTAAGAAATGGGACCAATAACTGTTAGGTGAGGTCTTCATGGCTTAGAGACCAAGTTGCACTGCAACATGCTTGAGAAGCATTGTACAAGAGTTGTACACTCATCCATCTATGTGTCACCAATAACTGTTAGGTGAGGGGGTATGTAAATCGGTGGGACCGCAGTACCCACTAGAAACCCTAGTCGCGTAGGATTTCCGTTTCCCTACCAGGGGAGTGTGAGGGATTCGAGAAAATAGTGGGAGTCACATTTGTTCTAAAAGACCTTAGAACAGATTAGGATCAAGTACAAAAGTCTAACTAGAATCTTTACTCTCTGCAGATACAATGTCGGCTTCAAACCCTCTGACCCGTATTCTTGAGACCAACCGACTGACCGGAACCAATTACAAAGACTGGCTTAGAAATCTCAAAATAGTTTTGGACTGTGAGAAGATAGGCTACATACTCGATTCAGATATCCCCACACTACCAGCACGTCCCACTGATGTTCAGCGTGAGTTGCATAAAAAGTGGTTGGATGATGACATTAGAGTAAAATGCTATATGATGGCATCCATGTCTAATGAACTCCAATGCCAGCATGAAAGTATGAAGACTGCTAGGGACATACTAGCACACCTGCAAGAGTTGTATGGTGAGCAAAGTCGCACAGCTCGTTTTGAAGTGTCCAAGAGACTTTTCAAAGCGAAAATGCGCGAAGGGCAGTCTGTCCATGATCACGGTCTGACCATGATCAAGGACCTAGAGGAGCTTGAGAAGCTTGGTATGGACATGCACAAGGAATTACAAGTGGATTTGATCCTACAGTCACTTCCTGATTCATTTGGTCAGTTTATAGTAAACTACCACATGAATAAGATTGAATGCACTAAGACTGAACTAATCAACATGTTGGTAACTGCTGAGGGAGCCTTGAAAGGTTCAAGGGGCAATGTCTTTGCTGCTGAGTTGACTTCTGGTTCCAAGAGAAAGTCTACTTGGAAGAAAAAGAAGCCTGCTAAGAAGCAGAAGAAGGACAAGAAGCCAAAGAAGGAAGTTCAAAAGAAAAAGGCTAACGACAAAGGAAAATGTTTCCACTGCAATGTCGAAGGCCACTGGAAGAGAAACTGTCCTTCATACCTCGAGAGCCTGAAGAACAAGAAAGGTGACACACCTTCAGAAGGTATAGACTTGCTCATAATTGAAACTAATCTAACGGTTTCTTCTACTTCTAGTTGGGTTATAGATTCTGGTTCTAGTGCTCATTTGTGCACTACCATGCAGGGTCTAAAGAAAAGTAGAAGGCTGGCAGAAGGTGCGGTAACCCTTCGGGTTGGCAACGGGGCAAAAGTTGCTGCTGTGGCTGTGGGCACCTACCATCTGCGACTACCGTCTGGATTTAGTTTATTACTTAGAGACTGCTATTATGTACCTGCTGCTAGCAGAAATTTGATTTCTGTTTCATGTCTAGCACAGGAAGGTCATGTTTTTACATTTGACAAAGACTGCTGTTCTATTTATTTAAGAAATAAAATAGTCGCACGTGGTTTCATGATTGACAGTCTCTATCATTTACATATGGATGTATCTGTGAATGTTACCGAGCAAGATGTGAGTGCCAAAGGATCCAAAAGATCCAGAGATGAGATAAACCAAAGATATTTGTGGCACCTCAGGCTTGGCCATATTGGAGAAGACAGAATGAACAAAATGGATAAAGATGGGCTTTTAGGCTCATTAACTTCCGAGTCATATCCAGTTTGCGAGTCCTGTCTTCAAGGAAAAATGGCTAGACTGCCCTTTGTAGGACATGGGGAGAGGACCACTGAAATACTTACCCTAGTATATACAGATGTATGTGGCCCATTCGATGTGCTAGCCAGGGGACGTTATTCTTACTTCATTACCTTTACCGATGATTATTCCTGACTCTTTTGAAAAGTTCAAAGAGTTCAAGAATGAAGTAGAAAAACAAACTGGAAAACCTCTTAAGGCTCTTCGATCAGATCGAGGAGGAGAATACCTTAGTAGAAAATTCCGGGACTATCTCAAAGAAAATGGCATAGTCTCACAATGGACACCTCCGAGTACACCTCAACTCAACGGGATGTCAGAGAGGAGGAATCGGACCCTATTGGATATGGTCAGGTCCATGGTGAGCTTCACTGATCTACCTATGTTCCTTTGGGGAGATGCCTTACTCACAGCGATTTATTTATTGAATAGAGTTCCCTCTAAATCCGTTCCTACCACACCGTATGAGATATGGCATGGTAAGAAACCAAGTCTGGGTCATCTCAAGATTTGGGGATGTCCGGCCCACGTCAAGCGACAACAGGCGGACAAGTTAGAGGCTAGGACCATAAGTGCTCGTTTTATAGGATATCCTAAAGAGTCATTAGGATACAATTTCTATATCTTAGAGGATCACAATGTATTTGTGAACCGTCATGCCATCTTCTTGGAAAATCAGTTTATCCTTGATAGAGGCAGTGGGAGGAAAATTGAGCTTGAAGAGAAAGTCTCTGAAAAGCAACGAGTCATGGATCCTATAGAACCCATTCATAAAGAGCCAGTACACGATGTCCCTCAACCACCTCGTAGATCTAGTAGGGTCTCCCATCCTCCCGATAGATACTTAGGTATACTAGAAGAGGATACCGAGGAAATGTTCCTAGTGGGAGATAGGGATCACATACAGGATCCCAAAACCTACAACGAGGCGATATCTGATATCGATTCCGAGAAATGGCTGGAAGCTATGAAGTCAGAGTTAGACTCCATGCATTCCAACCAAGTCTGGACCTTAGTAGATCCACCAGAAGGTATTGTAACTATTGGATGTAAATGGATCTACAAAAGGAAGATAGGTTCGGATGGAGAGGTAGAGACCTATAAGGCAAGGCTTGTGGCGAAAGGGTATAGTCAGCGCGAAGGCATTGACTATCAGGAGACCTTTTCACCTGTAGCCATGCTAAAATCCATCCGAACATTGCTTGCCATTGCAGCATTTCATGATTATGAAATCTGGCAGATGGATGTGAAAACTGCTTTCCTGAATGGATATCTTGATGAAGATATCTATATGGAACAGCCTTTGGGTTTCACTTCCAGTGATGGAGATCACAAGGTCTGCAAGCTGCAAAGGTCCATCTATGGACTAAAGCAAGCATCTCGGAGTTGGAACACCCGTTTCGATGATGCAATCAAAACGTTTGATTTCATCAAAAACGAAGAGGAACCGTGTGTTTACAAAAAGGTTAGTGGGAGTGCTGTCGTTTTTCTCGTACTGTACGTAGATGACATTCTCCTGATTGGGAATGATATTCCCATGCTAACCTCGGTCAAGGTCTGGTTGTCAAAAGAATTCTCCATGAAAGACCTTGGGGAAGCATCCTATATTTTGGGAATAAAGGTCTATAGAGATAGATCTAAAAGGATGCTTGGCCTTTCACAGAAGATGTACATAGAGGAGGTGCTGAAGAGGTTCAGCATGGAAAACTCCAAGAGGGGTCTCTTACCCCTAAGGCATGGAATTCATCTCTCCAAGAAGATGTGCCCCAACACATCTGAAGAGATTCAACGCATGAGCAAGATTTCTTATGCATCGGCAATAGGAAGCCTCATGTATGCCATGCTATGTACACGACCTGATATAGCTCTTGCTGTGAGTGTCACAAGCAGATATCAGTCGAATCCAGGTGAAGAACACTGGACAGCTGTGAAGAATATTCTTAAGTACTTGAGAAGAACTAAAGATTTATTCTTGGTTTTTGGAGGATCATCAGAGTTAAAGGTAGAAGGGTACACAGATTCAGACTTCATGACTGATGTCGATGACAGGAAGTCAACATCTGGATATGTGTTCTTGTGCAATGGTGGTGCGGTGAATTGGAAGAGTTCTAAACAACCGATCATTGCTGATTCTACTATGGAAGCTGAATACATCGCCGCCTCTGAAGCTGCTAAGGAAGGCTTCTGGTTCAAGAAATTCATTGCAGAGTTGGATGTGATGACATCAGATGCCATGACACTCTACTGCGATAATAATGGCGCCATAGCCCTTGCTAAGGAGCCAAGGTCTCATCAGAAGTCTAAGCATATAGAGCGGCGCTTTCACCTCATACGCGACTATGTGGAGAAGAAATATGTAGAGGTGCAGAGAGTAGACTCTGCGGATAACGTGGCAGACCCGTTCACTAAGCAGCTGAGTCAGCAAAAGACTGAAGCCCACCTTGAGAAGATGGGCCTAAGATATATGACCAATTGGCTTTAGTGCAAGTGGGAGATTGTTAGATGTATGCCCTAGAAGCCAATTTGGCTGACACATTGTTGATTCTAGGGACATAATTTTGTACTTGACTATTTATTATTGAATAAATAAAAGGCATCTTTTCATTCATATTGTTTATGTGTCTATGAATCGTCCAAGAAATTAATAAGATGATGATACATATTCTCAAGAGTTGAGAATTTGAGCCATGTATCATTGGTGATTAATTTCTAAATGCTCCTGATCAATGGATCATCACGAGGACGGTGATCGATCCGATCAGTGCACAGATCACTTTCCTTCTGGATGGACGAGACTTGAGTCCACAGTGTAGGGACACTGAAGTGATAGTGCAGGTGCTTGTTAGAGAACAAGGGTACTGAGCGTGACCAAGACAAGAAGTCACTTGGATGTCTATCCACTTGTCAGTGACTTGCTTGATGTTGCAGTAGTGTGACTGGTCCTTTGACCTGCGGTGCTTCGGCTACTCACAGTGAGGTTATTGTAGTTTGACTGCACACATACATGGTCTCTAGCCATATGGGTCCATGCAGTGTAGATTGGCTGCAGTAGGTTCACTGTAGGAGTAGGGTATGCACCTATAAGGAATCTATCGACCTTGATAGAAAAGGAGTGATCCTATGTGATTTGTTAGACTGAGTTCTAAAACCTTGGCCAGGGCAGTAATATAAAGTAAAAAAGAGTTTTCCACTATCGAACTCAAGTCGAACAAATCTTGACATATGATAGACGATGGGGTTTGACGAGTTGTCCATGACCTCCGTCCTGTAGGGATCCACGATAGTAGGACTGTATCACACGTTAACTGCACCTAGAGGTTCATCATTTCATTCTGCTGGGTAGCCACTACATGCTGCTAGGTGTCACTGGTGGATGGTGGGACTCATAGGGATTATCTTGATGATCGATAAACCCTAATGAGTTGAGTTGGAATCGTTCCAACCCATTGAAAGGAGTTTTCAATGATATAGTGATAGAGATCACAATATATCTCACTACCAGTCAGAATAGAACCTATGGGGTCACACACACTAGAAGTATTGACCGATCCGATGGTTGAAATCGTGATTAGGAATCACAAAAAATCAATTTGATTGATAAGAAGTTGAAGAAGGAACAAAGGGAATTAATTAATTGGACTTAAACACAAATCCTACTTCGGGTAGGATTCCTAGAGTCCTAATTGGATTAGGACTAGGAATCCTAGTTGGAGTAGGACTGGGATTCCTATTTGGAATAGGATTCCTACAATCCTAATGAGATTAGGAATTTTGAATTGGATTCCTACTTGGAGTAGGATTCCTAGAAATCCTAATTGGATTAGGACTTCGGATTCAAATGGAGTCCTAATTGGATTAGGACTAAAATTAAACAAATCCTAATTGGATTAGGATTCCTTAAGTCTAAATTAATTAATAATCTAATGAATCAACATGACTCCTAATTGGATTAGGATTGAAGAGTTCAATTGAGTCATGGTTCATTCAAGTCCTAATTGGATTAGGACTAGCATAGTTGAACCCAAAATTGGCTAATCCTAATTAGATTAGGATTAAACCATGAGAGAGGCACCTAATCCTCTTTGGAAGAGGATTAGGTTAACCAACTAAGAGGGGCATCAGCCCCTCTCCAATTGCTTAGGGCGACAAGAAGAGAGAAGGTGGCCGGCGCTCCAAAGAAGGAAGGCTGTCAAGGGCTCCTAACTTGTAGGAGCCCTTGATGCTTATAAAAAGGGACCTAGGGCCGGCGCCCTAGGTGTGAGCTCTCTTCCTCCTCTTGCTGCCGCCACCAGCCCCTCTCCTCTCTTGGTTCAGCCGCAAGCAAAGGGAGAGCAAAGTCCAAGCGTTGGCGTCATCCTCTTCCTCCAATCCTTCTTCCAACGCAAGGAAAAGAAAGAAGGCTGCAGAAGCTGTGTTCTTCTTCCTTGAGTTCCTTCTTCCTCTTCCTCCTCTCAAGCACAATCAAGGGTTGATTGAAAGAAAGGAGATCAGCCATCAAAAGTAGTCTTTGCAAGGGAGCTAGCACTCCGGGAAGACAAGAAAGCTTTGATCGGTCCTCTGCTTCGTGTGGATACCCATAGAGGCCGGACGTTTGAACGGCTTCAAGCGAACCCTCTTCCAAAACCACGAATTCAGATTTGCGGTGATCATCTACCCGCGCAAGGTGAAGATTTGATCTTCCTAATAGTTTTAAAAGTTTTAATTCTTACCTAATTACGAAAGGTCTCGAAACAACGTTCATGCGATGAACGTCGATCCCGCACATGCCCCCTTTCCGCTGCCATCTGATTTATTTTTGAAATATCAGCGGCATGCGCGGGTTCCCAACAACCCCCATGTCAGGATATAGATGTTATATCCAAACATTCCCAATTTTATTTTATTTTATTTTATCTCTCCCTCATTCTATTCAAAACTCTGCTTTACCTTCTTTTCCTCCAAAATCTATTTACCCATGATCTAAATTTATTTATTTTTGGGTGGATTGGCCTCTCAATGGCTTCCAAGAAGTAGATTGTTCAATAGTTAAAGAGGATGAAAACTCTAGTTCCATCAGAGAGTAGAACCAAGGCCAAAATGGACATAATGCCTCTATAAGCTGAAGAGATAGTACCTTTTCCTCCTTAGGCTGTTCTAACTCAGGTACCCCTCTCCACAACAGCAATAACTACTGGTCGAAAAATAGATTTTGAATTTTTGGAGCGAGAGGGTTTCTCAATTGGAAGCAAGCTAAAGCAGATGGGTTGGGAGTTGATGTGTTCTTTAGACATTTCTATGTACCCCAACCTAGTAAGAGAGTTCTATAGGAATATGAAGTTTGGTGTTGGAAACTTGGAGTCCATAGTTAAAGAAATCCATATTATGTTGGATATTTTTAGTTTGGGAAGAATGTTGCATATACCGACCAATGGAACTGCAAATGACTACCTTGACGAATGTTAGATGGTACTGTAACTCATTTTGGAAAAAAATAGAGGTGAATCAGATAGAAGAAGTCAGTGTGGGCCAACTCTCAATGGAAATGAGATTTCTTAATCTCATGATCAGTCGGTTCTTGTTTCCCAAGACGGAAAGATTTGATTTTATCTTGGAGAGACATATTTTGGTGATGTTTCACGTGCTCAGGGTGAGTCCCTTGAACCTGCCCTCAATTATGTTCCGCCACATACATGAGGCAACAAGTAGGTCAAAGGTATCTCTTTCCTACGGCATGATTCTGACCTTAGTGTTTAGGGAATAGGTATAGTGCTTGAAGGAAAAAGCTCAAGAACATTACTGCACACCAACACCTAAAATTATCGGTCCCTGCGTTGAATGGGTTATTCTAGGATTGACGGTTATTAGGTGTGACGAGGTGCTTCTGGTAGATATGATGAGCATAGAGGAGATGAGGCTATAGTGGCAGGGCCTAGAGAGCCTGCAGCCCCTACAGATGAGCATACTTAGCCACTTGCCCCCATGGAGATGCACTCAGCTGAGGAGCTTGTAGGTGAGGACTTCATAGTATCTTTTGATTTTCAGCCTCCACATTCAGAGAGCAATTCAAGTCACACTTTTAGGATGGATGAGGAGCAGATGAAGTCCTTTATAGAGCAAGTGCTTGCCGGTTTGATGGCTTCTAGAGTCACTGGTTAGGGAGTTCAACAAGTCCCTAAGTCACCACATGGCACTCTTCCTACTGATTAGAGATTGGAGCCTCATGTATCTTCATTAACCCAGATGGTTGCGGAGTTGAGGCATGATGTCTCTGACATACGATTTCTGGTGACTTGTCAGTATAGGAGGATTACAGAAATTGAGGGGGAGACTAGACACTTGCAAGCATCTGTCAGAAGAGATATAAGTAAATTCACCACAAATGCTCAAATGTTCTATGAGCAAATTCTAGAAATGCTCCAAGAAGTTCGAGATGAATCTAGGCACCTAATAGAGTCTCTTACATCTTTGGCCTCTATTCTAAGCAATACAATCGACCGCTTCACTAGAGAGTTGAGAGCCAATCAAGCTCATCAAATTGGTCCTTCTCGTCCACCTCATCCTCCTTTAGGGTTTAAAGCCAGAAGATCAACTAGTCATCACCCTTATAGTGGCTGACCCTATTCCTCATAATCATCATCATCCACCTCTTCCAATGAATCTAGAACTTAGGATTCTTCCTTATCCTCTCATTTTGTATAGATTCCTAAGTCATTTTTGAGATATACCTAACTTTCAAATTTCATACATATAGAATCGTATTTGTATTTAAACTTTGTTTCTTAATGAAAAATTTACAAGTGATTTTCTTTAATAATGAATATCTACAGTTTATGTTGAAATTATATGTGCTTATTTTGTGATATGTGCTTTTCTATCTATTTATGTGGTATGCTTTAATTGATATTTCAATTTAAACATTTCTCAATGTTTATCATACTTATCTTATGAAATGTTTCTTCTTTTAAGTGCCCTCATTACTGATAATGACCAAAAGGGGAGAAAAGGAAAGGAGGAAAGTTCAAAAGAAGAGTAAAGAGGGCAGAAAAAGATCAAACAAAAGAAGAATAAATGAAGCAAAATATATCAATCAATAGAAAACAAGAGAAGTTTGCAAGCAAGTAAATATGAAAATTTTTGAAAGGGGAGAATTAGTCATACAAACAATCTTGTATTTAAAACAATTTCCATCAATTCTAAAAAATGATTGGTATGAAGCAAATATAAACTCAGAATCAATAGATATTTCAACTATCTGAAAATTTTATAATACAAACTCAGATGATATTCTTGCTTATCCTTTTGTCTGAATTTTGCAAATTCATACTCTGTTCTAAAAGATGGTATCAATATTTATATAATTCTCTTTTGGAATTTAAGGGTTTTGTCATCATCAGAAAGGGAGAGATTATTGACTCTAAAGAGTTTATTTTGATGATACAAAATAATTGAGTTAAAGATAACTAATATATTTGCCATGAGTTTATTTGATTGATTTCTGAAAAGTCGAGAAGAAAGACTTCAATAAGTCTCTAATGAAGATTATGTATTTGAAGGTCTACATCAAGAAGAATAACTCCAAAAAGACTTTGAAGTATTTCTTAGAAGCTCACATGCAAATATAGAAAATTTTATTCTGAGCTACCTGAAGAGTCGACTTACAGTTTATGATGAGTCGACCTCTGCACATTGTTACTGTTTGATACGCTTTCACGGGCCAACTCTAGCGGTTCACAAGTCGACCCAAATCAATCTCAGAAGACAAACAAAAAGTTGTGGTTTTTATTATATTGACAAATCAACACCTGAAGAATACAAGACGACCCTAGGACAATAAGAGTCGACCCTAGAAATAGACGAGTCAACTCCATTGGGTTCCGAAGGCACCAATCCCTAGAAGAATCCATCCTATAGAGTAAAAAAGGGGGGGTTGGTGAGGAAACTATCTACTTTGGAGAAAAAAGGAGAAAAAAATAATGACATCACCACCCAAGCTTGTTCCTAAAGCAAATAGAGGGATTGACTCTATAGAAATTTTCTTCAAGATAGCAAAAAGAATGCTTGAAACCTTCTCAAATGTGGCAAGTTGGCAGGGACATCCACCCCCTTTTCTAAAGCCTTGAATGGCGAAAATTGGTTCAATCTCTGCCTGGATCGATAGACACAAGTTGCACCCTCACTGCACCAAATGGTCAATAATGCCTCAAAGAACAGAGCATCTGGACTCACCATGTGATGCAGCACCCCTCAAAAGTTATTGTTCTCTTTAAAGAAGTATAGATTATGACAAAGTGGTTACCTGCTTCTCTTGAATAGAGAGGACATCTTAGACTCGAGGGGGAGGGCAAAGTTGTGGCAATTAATAACTGGTGTGATATGGTGTATAAGGATTCATCCAATGTATAGCTCATGCAATGATCCCCATGTGTTTGAGGTTCCTCTAGAGGTCTCGAGCCAATCTCCTCAACTAGGCACGAAGAGCAAACCGAGCAAAGCATAAGCATCCGACCCCCGAGGCCGATTTCTTTCTATCTTGATTCTATAATCTCGACTACTAACCCATGTTGAGTAGAGCCTTCTTGCATAAGAAACAACTCAGCTTCTACCACCTCAAAGGCACACTCGGTCTCGCATGAACTAAGTTATTACACTTGAACCCAAAGTTATTATGCCACATTAGCAATTTGTTGCAACATAACTTTGAGTTTGTTAGGGTAATAGGTCTGAATGGTTTTCCAAAAAAGAATAGTGGAAAACAATCCCAGTTTACAGGAGACTCTATCTCTCTGTTCTCTATTCTTTCTTTCTCCTTCATTTTCCAACCATAAAACTTTTACTCACTTAAGCATCGAAGGATTCAGTCAGGGCCAATCAAATTAGCCTTTACTCTTTGTCTATTGTTTTTGTAGATCCACGGAGGCAGTCCATATTGACGTTAGAGGATGGTAGCAACAATTATGATACTAAAGTTATGTGCTAAGGTTGGATGAAGGTGATGTAATTTCACTTTTTGTTGCATTAGGGTAATTATATTATAGGTACGACATTATTATATTCCATTCTCTTTATGTAGATACATGCATATGTGAACTAAGAACAAGCCTATAACTTCTGAAGCATTGGGATGGTCATTTCAAAAGGATTAATTAACTTATCCCATGTGCTATTCATGTCTTTCTTTGGATAGCCATAACTGAATTATATGGTGTTTTGTGGGAGGCTATAAACTAAACCTGTTGCCCAAGGAGACAACCCAAGAGGGGGGGGGTGAATTGGATTTTAATTAATTATTGATAAATTAAAACTTAATGAGTAATTAATTAAATTTATTGCAAGCAGGTTAAATAGATTACTAGATGTAGTGAATGGAGAAAGTGAAAGAGACATTTAATCAATACAAACACAAGAGACTTTATAGTGGTTCGGAGCCAACTCTTGCTCCTACGTCCACTCCCTAAGCCGCACTTGAGAGTTCACTATAATCCCTAGGATTACAGCCGGTTGTTTTACAAGTTCACAACCCAACTTGTTGTTTTTGCGAGATCACAATGAACTCGGTCGGTTTTTACAGGCTCACCGACTAGAACCATCCGATTATTTTTTCGAGATCACAATCAAATCCTTACACCGTTAGTTTTAACTTTGGCTCACCAACAAACCTTATCACCGTTGATTCAATTCCCTGATTGAATCAAGTAAGAAAAACAGTTTGGAAAAATCACAAGAAAAGCTTCTATAAAGCAAATGTGAACAATATTAATAAAGAAAGGTTAGAAGCCCTCAAACAGATTTCGGAAGGAGAAGTAGGGGCTTCTCGATTTCTGAGTCTCGTCTTGAATGCACAAAAGATTGAATGACAGTAGTAGAGCCTTAATTACGAAGGAAGTACTTGTTGGGTTGAGTTGAATGCACTTCTTCCTTCTTTTGCTTGTATTTTCTCTCTAGAGGATCTTGGTGGTTGAAAAGCTTTAATGCACACAATGGAATAGCTCAATCCTCAGGTACTACTATTTACTCTAGCTATTTAAACTGTTCTCTACGGAAAATAGCCGTTAGACACTAATTTGTAGCCATTCTGTACAGTCTGCACATCCTGACAATGTATCCGTTGGGATCGGAGTCGACTCGCTCGATCGGAAGTCGACTCGGCTGTTGTTGGAGTCGACTCATGCTTCACTGGAGATGACTTGCCCACTGTTCAGGATTTGAATTAAAGTGCTGTCCCATCCAGGAGTCGACTCGGACCAAACCTGGAGTCGACTCGCCAATATCTGGAGATGACTCGGCACTTTTGGAGACGGCTCGTTCTCAGGGCTCCAGAAATCCATCTCTGCTTTTCTCCCTCGAGTCGACTCGGGTTCTCTTGGAGTCGACTCAGCTCTCAGAGTTTGAAAAGCCGATCCTCTGTCTGTTGATCTGAACTACCTCGGAGTCGACTCGCACTTTGTTGGAGTCGACTCGATTGACTTGGGAGTCGACTCTGGAACACTTGGAGTCGACTCGTTCATAGGGTCTCCGAAAATGGTTTTCTGCCTTTTGGACTTGCTTTTCTCTGGGAGTCGACTCGGTCATAACTGAAAGTCGACTCGGTAACCTTCTGGAGTCGACTCGGTAACCTTCTGGAGTCGACTCGGTAACAGGGTCTAAAAAACATCGTTCTGTCTTTCTTCTGTTACCCTTTGGAGTCAACTCGGAACCGTCGAGAGTCGACTCGGCAAGCATCGGAGTCGACTCGGCAAGCATCGGAGTCGACTCGGTGACAGGGTCTGAAATTCATCTTTCTGTCCTTCTGTCTGTTCTCAGACGGAGTCGACTCGTAGTGTACCAGAGTCGACTCGAGCTTGTGCCAGAACCTCTGAAACACTTAGAGTCGACTCGCAATCTTCCGGAGTCGACTCGAGCTTCAAACTTTGGTTCAATTGAGTTCAACACTTAGCCAAATTAATTTGAACTATGGCTCGACACACTTAAACATAAATCACATATATTCGTCTGAAACACTAGATTGAATTCATTAGTACAACATGAAATATACTCAAATATTTTGGGCTCATCAAAATCAAATAGGGGTATAATCAATCACTCCACAATCTTTCCCTTTTTGATGATGACAAAATATTGAGTATTTGTAAAGTGAATTGCTCAACCAAGAGGTGATTCATAGTAAAGTTTTGAAATGAATTCAAATGTCTAGTTATTTAATTTATCCAAAATTGAAAGGTATGAATCAGTAAATTCTGAAATTAATGCTCTTCCTTTCATTTGGAATTATATAAGCCTTCAAATCATGCAATCAATTGTTTGGCTTATATGTGTTTAATAAATTTGCTTTCTTAAGATTTCAGATTCTCCTCCTCAACATGTGCATTCAATTTTGTTTAAGTCTAGTTCAAGTTTTCTAAATTTTCTTTTAATATTTTGAAATTTTTGAGCTTAAATTCTTACTTTCAGAGAAAAAATCTGACAATTTGTTCTTGAGTATGATTCAACTAATCTCCGAATATTTCTTGGATAGATTCTGGAGATTACTCCTTGAGGAGCCCCAACAGAGGGATAATGAGCCTCGAGGTATCGAATCCACTAAGAACAAATTACATTTTGCTTTAAGGATTTTTTTTTTATTTAGTGATTTCCTTTACATTCAATACATCATATTTTCTCCTCCTTTTTGTCATCATAGCAAAAAGCACATTACACAGAAAGAGATAACAAGTCAAATTGCACAGTTTTTTGAAAGAAAATCTCTATTCATTGTATTAAATTCAAGATTGAATACATTTCAGAAAGTCCACAAAGGACTGTACATCATAAAAATAGAAATGCAACTAGGGTTGTCTAGTAGAGGGGGAGGATGAGGCTCCCAAATTTAGTCGGCTAGATCAGGGGACCAGGCTCATCCCCTCAGATACATTTTCTAGTTGCGTGATGAAATCTGAGGTTGCCTTAGCCTGTGTCTCCGCTAGTTAGGTCACACTTTCTTGGATGGAGTCAAGTTTGAAGATCACGGTATTTGCAAGCCTTTCTGCTCCTTTACTCTGCCTTCCCATCTCTTCTCTGATGCTGTCTCGCATCTGCCTCGTGTCTTTTTTTATGGCTGTAAGGCTCAAGTATTGACCCTGGACTAGGCTCCTCATGTTTGACATTTCCTCCCTAAGTTCTGCTATCATCATGGATACCGCTGCTGTGGAGGGAATAACGCCAGTGGAGGGTGCACTGTGTGAACCTCTCAGCTCCCTCACTATGTCATCTCTCAGCTTCCGGAGCTGCTCAGTGCTGATCCTGACTTCTAGGGGCTGCTGAGGTGGTGGTACAGTAGAGGGTCCAGCTGAAGTAGATGGCTCAGCAGGGACTGAAGGACTAGATGTGGATGGAAAGGTAGAAGGATCTGTGGAGTGGTCCTGATCATGATCAGAGTTAGGTGAATGATGAGTAGTGGGGTCAGATGGTATGGATGTGGATGTTCTCCTAACCCAGACACCCTCCACCTTATGGAAACTCATTCGGTGGAGAGTCCCCTCACCCATGTGGTCAGTGTATCTGAGGGAGCGAGAGGGTTCTCCCTCAGGGATAGGGACTTCTAGCTCCCTAAAGATGAGTGTGAAAAGCATGCCATACGGGAGACTCAACCTAGGTTTGTCTAGGGGTTCATAGATATATCTATAGATGAGTTTGGGAAAGTTCAGGGGGATGTCCTGTAGAATGTGGAACATCAAGCCTAGGTCTCTCTCAGAAATGAAGTCAAACCTCCCGATCTTAGGAAAGAGAGTCCTAGAGATGATACTTAGGAGGAGTCGCATTTCAGCTGAAAGCTGATTTGCAAACACCTCCTCTATGGAAGATTGAGGTGGGCAACCTAAGATGGCCGTAAAGGCCTCAGTCCTATCAGATGGATGTGTGGGAGCAATCTCCTCTCGGGAGAGATGGAGGACTTGAGCAATGAAGTCCTCCGAAATGAAAATAGGGACACCTGCTACAGTTCCTTGGATACCACCGCCACCCCGTGTGACGGTCCCGTAAAATTTTCTAACTATCCCTGGACATGTAGGGAGGTCAAGTGAACAAAAATACTCTAAGCCTTGGGCCTTAAAATGATGCCCTAGGGTAAATCTTTTCCGGAAGAGGAAGTCAAAGTTGACTTTTCTCCCGGTAGAGACAACCCTCCCGGCGCACGGACGCGAGGGAACTGGCCTAGGCCTCACGGGTTCGTTCCGTGCCTTGGACCATCTCTCGGCGCCGCTCGCGATGAAAGATCTCTTCCGGCTCGGGACAACAGCTTTCCTAGGCATTTTGACCTAAAAACTGAGGGAAGGACAAGAAAAATAGGAGAAAACACGAGAGAAAGGGCCAAAAAATAGGTCGGAGACGATGTAGAAGACGACTCTAGGGCTTTTTGAACAGTGGCGGCTGAAAATAGAATTGGAGAAAAAATATTTCGCTGAGGGTAAGAAGTCGGATTTCCGAACTCAAGTCGACTCCTAAACATGCGTGAGTCGACTCGACCTCGAGTCGACTCCTAAACATGTGCGAGTCGACTCGCGCATGAGCCGACTCTAAAATCTATTCGAGTCGACTCGAACTCTGGCACATAACCAAAAACTCAGTTAATTCCGTGCCAAAGGAGAGAGATATGGAAATCTTTAGAACTTAAGAAATGATTTGATGACCATAGACGAGAAATCCTATATCCAACATAAGCTAACCATCAAAATTAATGAATTATACGAGAGTATCACAAAAATGGATCAATCACTCCTAACCCTCTTCTAAGGTTACAAAATTGATCTTCACTCAAGGATTTTGTGAAAATATCAGCAAGTTGATCATCAGTACAAACAAATTCAAGAATCACATCACCATTTAACACATGATCTCTTATGAAGTGATGTTTTATCTCAATATGTTTAGTTCTGAGTGTTGAATTGAATTTTTAGTTAGATTTATGGCACTTGTATTATCACAATTTATGGAAATCTTATCTTATTTAATGCCGCAATCTTCAAGTTGTTGCTTGATCCATATGATTTGAGCACAACAACTTCCGGCAGCAACATATTCGGCTTCCGCCGTGGATAGTGCAACCGAGTTTTGTTTCTTGCTAAACCATGAGATTAAGTTCTCTCCTAAGAATTGATATGATCCGCTGGTGCTTTTTCTATCAAGTTTACAACCAACGAAGTCAGAATCAGTGTACCATATTAAGTTTATGCTTGATTCTTTAGAGTACCATAGACCTATATTTTTTGTTCCTATTAGATATTTAAAAATTCTCTTAACTGCAATTAGGTGTGATTCCTTAGGATTAGATTGATATCTAGCACACATGCATATACTAAATATGATATTGGGTCTACTTGCTGTAAAATATAATAATGATCCTATCATACCTCTATACAGCTTTTGATCTACTGATTTACCTGGTTCATCTTTGTCTAGTTTGCATGATGAGCTTATGGGAGTGCCAATTGACTTGTTTCCATCCATATCAAACTTCTTTAGCAGTTCCTTGATGTATTTAGCTTGATTGATGAAAGTTCCTTTCTTGGATTGTTTGATTTGAAGTCTGAGAAAGTAGTTCAATTCTTCCATCATGCTCATCTCAAATTCACTCTGCATTAATTCAGCAAACTCTTCGCAAAGGCGATTGTTAGTAGCACCGAAAATAATATCATCTACATAAATCTGCACTACTAACATATTTTTGTTTTTCTTTTTCAAAAATAGGGTTGTATCAACATTTCCTCTAGAAAATTCATGATCTAATAGAAATTTGCTAAGTCTTTTATACCATGCTCTAGGAGCTTGTTTTAGACCATAAAGTGCTTTATTTAGTTTATAAACATGATCGGAGTATTGATGATTCTCAAAAATAGGAGATTGTTCTACATAAACCTCCTCATTAATATACCTATTCAAAAAGGCACTTTTTACATCCATTTGGAATAATTTAAAATCTTTATAACATGCAAATGCTAGTAACAATCTAATTTCCTCAAGTCTAGCCACAGGAGCAAAAGTCTCATCAAAGTCTATACCTTCTTCTTGATTATAGCCCTTTGCTACTAGTCTAGCCTTGTTCCTAACCACAACTTCATTTTCATCAAGTTTATTTTTGTATATCCATTTAGTTCCTATTATTGAGTATTCAGTGGGTCTTTCAACTAAGTTCCATACTTTATTTCTTGTAAATTGGTTAAGTTCCTCTTGCATAGCATTTATCCAATTTATATCACTTTCAGCTTCTTCAATATTTTTAGGTTCTAAATGTGAAACAAATGCAAGATGATTATTTAAGTTTCTAAGAGAGGCTCTAGTTTTAACAGGTTGAGATGGATCATCTAAGATTAACTCTTTAGGATGACCGTGGAGTATACCTCCGAGCCTTTGTAAGCCCATGTTCGGCAATTACCTCTTAGCTTGTTAAAGTTTCTTCAACTTGCTTGGGTTCATCCCCTTGTAGAGTCATGTGATCCATCTTTTCTTTAATTATTCCCTGCATCATCATCAAATACTACTCTCTTGCTGGAGAAAGCATCATTAGAATCATCAAAAGCAACATGAATGGATTCTTCAATAACAAGGGTTCTTTTGTTGAAGACTCTATAAGCCTTACTCGATGTAGAATATCCCAAAAAGATACCTTCATCAGATTTGGAATCAAATTTACCTAAGTTATCTTTGCCATTATTATGAATGAAATACCTACAGCCAAACACATGAAGGTAGTTTACTTTGGGCTTTCTATCTCTCCAAAGTTCGTAAGGTGTTTTCTTTATATTGGTCTTAATAGAACTCTATTTATTATATGACATGATGTGTTAATGGCTTCTCCCAAAAATACTTTGGGAGGTCACTTTTGCACAACATGGTCCTGCCATTTCCTCTAGGGTTCTATTCTTTCTTTCCACTACTCCATTTTATTGTGGTGTCCTATGTGTAGAGAAATTATGAGTTATTTCCTTTTTACTACAGAATTCATCAAATAGATGATTTTCAAATTCCGTTCCATGATCACTCCTAATTACTATAACTGAACTATTTTTTGTATTTGTTACCTCCTTGTGGAATTTCTTAAAAACTGAAAATGTTTCATCCTTATGAGCTAAAAACATGACCCATGTGTATCTAGAAAAATCATCAACTATAATAAGTCCATACTTGTTTCCACCAAGGCTTGTGGTCCTAGTTGGTCCAAATAGGTCCATGTGAAGTAGCTCAAGGGGTCTAGTTGTAGAGACACAATTTATGAACTTAAAAGAGCTTCTAGATTGTTTGCCAAATTGACATGCTTTACAGATTTTGTTTTTCTCAAATTTCAGCTTTGGCAAACCAATCACGGAATCTCTTTTAACTAATTTAGATAATGTATCCATGCTTGCATGACCTAATTTACGATGCCATAACCAACTTGCCTCACTAAGCTTAGTATCATTAACAACTAAGCAGCGGCTGTTTTTAGCAAGATCATCAAGATCTACTACATAAACATTGCCACATTCTTGGTTCTTTAAAAACTAAACTATTGTCAGTTGAGTTGGTTATGATGCACATAGATGGCTTAAACAATACGTCAAAACGTTTATCACATAGTTGACTAATGCTAAGTAAATTGTGTTTAAGACCATCTACAAACCGAATATTATCAATAAAGGTTGAAGGTGTGATTTGTATCTTATCAATACCCATGATGTGACCTTGGTTATCATCTCCAAAAGTCACCACACCTCCTTTCTTAGGTTCTAGGATGAAAAATTGCTCTTTGTCACCCGTCATGTGTCTTGAGCAGCCACTATCCAAGTACCAACAGTTTTTATTGAGCTTGGCTGCAAGACACTCCTACACAAGGAAATCATATAATCTTAGGTACCCAAGTTTTCTTAGGTTTTTCAAGGTTAGCTATTTAGGTTCCTTTTGGAACCCAAACCTTTTTAATTTTTTTTTTAGCTTTTATTTTTCTATGGTCACACATATTAGCTTTATGTCCTACTTTTTCACAACAAAAACAAGTTACATTTTTAGTTTTACTTTTTCCGGCTTTTACAAAAAAGTTTTTAAGAAATTTTTGCTTATTTTTTGGCTTATACCCTAAATCGGCCCTATTAAACACAGCTTTTGATTATTAAGAATCATTTCTAATTTTTCAGAGCTATAGGTAAACTTTTCAACAATAGGTTTATATTTTTCAAGTTCTTTTGTTAAGTTCAGTTTTTCTGTTTTTAGTAAGCTTAAGTCTTTTGTAAGGTTATCTTTTAGAGTTTGATTATTGTTTTTAAGTTCTGAAATTTTCTTTAGTTAGTCTTTCTTTGTCTTTAATTTAGGTACAGTTCTTTTGAGTTAGCAATTGGTTGCTTGTTTTAAGTTCTAAGTTCTTCTTAACAATGGAATCATTTTTCTTAATCAGATTGTCATTTTTATGACTGTAGCATTGATTAGTTAGCCTCAAATCTTTTGTTTTTAAGATTTATTGATTTATACTCATCCATTAGCTCATTAAAGGCATCATACAATTCTTCAAAAGTAAAATCTAAATGAGTTTCAGATGTTACCTCATTTTTATTTGCCATAAGCAAAGATTGGCCTTTTCCTCTTGTTCCTCATCCGATGATGATGATGATATTGATCGGGTCTGTCAAGGTGGAGACAAGAGCTTTCTTCTTCTTGTATTTGTTGCCCTTCTTCAGCAAGGGGACAGTCGACTCTAAATATCCCGGGCTTCTTGCATTCATAGCATCCGATTCCTCACTTTTCCTTTCGCTTTACCTTTATCCTGTTGTAGGACTGAGGAACCTCACTTCTGATGAAAGGACTTCTTCCAGTTGATGAATCTTCTGAACTTTCGCATGAGAAGAGCCTCTTCTTCATCTCCCTCATTGTCTTCTTCTTTCGCTGCTGCTACTGCAAGATAGATCCTTGTTAGAAGAAGTAGATTTGAGGACCATGTACCTTTTTCTTATGAGAGGATTCTTCTTCGCTGTGTTGTTTCATTGTGAGTTCATGCGTCATTAGGGAATCCAAGAAGCTCCTCGAGTGGCAGCTTGTTCAAGTCCCTTGCTTTTTGGATTGCCGTGACTTTTGGCTTTCCCATGACCTTGGTAAAGATGCGAAGAATTTTTCCTGACAAGATCACTGTTAGTATAACTTTTGCCAAGGCTTTTTAGGCCATTGACAATATCAATAAATCGAGTAAACATGCAAGAGATGGTTTCATTTGACTTCATTTGAAATAGTTCATATTTATGAACTAGCATGTTTATTTTAGATTCCTTGACTTGATTTGTGCCCTCGTGGGTCACTTCAAGTCTATCCCATATCTCTTTGCAGAATTGCAAGTAGAGATTCATATTGAATTCATTAGGATTCCAAGGCACAATAAAGTACATTTATTGCTTTGGCATTTAGTGTGCCTTCCTTCTATCGTTATCATCCCAATCTTTTTCAAGCTTGGGTATGGCGATTGTTATCTATATAGATAGAAGGAGTATATGGTCCATTAACTATGATGCTCCAAACATTATAGCCTTGGGTTTGGATAAATATCCTCATCCTAGCCTTTCAATAGGTGTAGTTAGTTCCATTGAACAAGTAGAGGCCTATTTGGTTGGATTGCCCATCACTAAGAAAAGATCCAAAAGGGGTTATTCATTTTAATCTTTACTCTTTTGGGGATTGGAACACCAATCGATATAAGAGCACCTGCTCTGATAGCCACTTGTTGCCCAAGAAGACAACCCAAGAGGGGGGTTGATGAGAGCACAAAAGTGCGACCTATATGTCACCTAAATTAGTATTATTGCTAACCGATAATGATAAATTCACTGGATTAATATTATATTTGGGTTTTGCACAGATTTTCATAAATTAGAGATAAAATGCACATTGAGTACAAATTTGACTAAAGAAGGATCCCTTCCCAGATCCGACCCGGTTGAAGATCGGGTCGGGTCCGAGTCGGGTTCGGGTCCGAATCGGGTCCAATTTCTTTATGCTTTTAGGAAAGAATTTTTGGGCAAATCTAATTTGACCATATCATAACTATGAGGTGCTAGGTGACCCATGACTTAAAGACTTGCAATTGACCTCCAGTCAGAATAGATGACCCGTAACGAACTAAGTCCATCCGTCTACAAGCCAAATTTCATATCGTACTATTTTTTTATTATTATCTATATGACTAATTGGACGGAACTTGGTGTCTCTCAGCTCCCTCTCAGGAGGGCAAAGAAAGGCCCAGATCTTCTTCCAAAATTCAATTGCAGAAACTGGCACATGACCCATGGCGGGATCCAAGCGCCCGGTCGAATGCATCCAACTCCCGTGCCAGCCACCGTGCCAGCAACGCCCGGAATCCCAGCGTCTGAATCCAAGCTCCGGCGATCCCGCACCGCGTCTTCACCGCATCTCCACCGCATCCATGTCAGCGGCCATCGTCCCGAATCCACGCTCCCAGCTCATCCCGTGATCAAGATCCAGCGTTTCAGCCCCTCTCCCATGGATTCGTTTCCTCCCGTCGATCACGGCAGACCACAGCTGCCTTCCGCTTCCAATCCGAAGTCCACATTCCCAGCTCCCTTCCAGATCAGCGATTCCGCGTCCAGCCCCTCTTCCGGACTCCAAGCCATCCCGTGATCCACGTATGCCCACTCCATCCGCCCGTGAAGCATCCCCAGCCTCCAGCGCCCGGATCTCTTCCGTAATCGGCTCCTCACAGCAGCATTTCCTTCCGCGACAGCATCCCGCGTCCGTCCTCCCCCTCGATCCCGCTTCCGTGATCCAAGCACCGCGTCCGTGATCGGCTCCTCCCGGCGATCCCACCGCGTCCTCCCGTCGATCCCGCGGCATCAACCTCCATCCCGTGATCCCAGCAACCCATGATCTCCATCCGTTGCAGCCTCTGCGTCCGGACATCGCGCCCGAGCCGGATTCGGAATCCCTCTTCCGTGATTCCACGATCCCGCACCGCGTCCGCGCCCCCTTCCGTGATTCCATTTCAAGTGACCCTGCGGCTATAAGAGGAGAAGAAGGAGGAGGAGGAGGGAGAGCTCGGAGTGGTGGGAGCCGGCTGGTCCAAAGGAAGAAGAAGGGAGCTCGGCTGGTTTTTGTCCAAGGAGAAGGGAAGGCTCTGTTTGTGAGAGAAGAAAGGATCGGAGAGTAGTGGAGTAGTGCTCCGTTTTCATATTTGAAAACAGAGCATTACATTCTATTGTTTTTTTTTTTATTGTTTAGTTGTTTTTCTTTTTAGAGGTTATATTTTTAATTTGTGTTTAGTGAATCTATTTTGAGTATCATGTTGTTATTATTTTAAGTTTAATTAAGAGCAGTGTATTTTGAGTTTGAATTTTAATTGAGAACAATGTTTTAAGTTTTAAATTTAGATAATTTTATTTTGGTGAAAGAGTTTTACTTTTGAGATTTTATTTATGCTGAAATTTTAATTTTTTTTATGCAATACATTAAATCTTCTTTTATGAAATTTATGTCTGCTTCAATCCTCTTAGTTCATCCATTTTAATTTATGCCAAAACTCTTCTTTGATTAATTACAATAAATACTTTTCGAATCTGAGTACCTTTCTTTTAGTTAGTTTCAATTAGAAAATCATATCAACATCCCCGACATAATGTTTTTATTTTGTTATTCAAAAATCGCTTTTTGAATCCGAGTGAAAGTTTTAATTTTTATGCAACTCCTATCGCCTCCCTATGGATCGACCTCTTACAACCACTATTCTTCGAGTAGAACAGGTAAGAGTAAAATTAAATTAAACTTTGTTTGTCGGTTCTAACAACGATCTGTTTAGCATATTCTTAGGTAGATAGGAATCGGACGAACAAAAATTTTGGAACACCAATCGATATAAGAGCACCTGCTCTGATACCACTTGTTGCCCAAGGAGACAACCCAAGAGGGGTGGTGAATTGGGTTTTAATTAATTATTGACAAATTAAAACTTAATGAGTAATTAATTAAATCTATTGCAAGTAGATTAAATAGATTACTAGATGTAGTAAATGGAGAGAGTGGAAGAGACAATTAATCAATACAAACACAAGAGATTTTATAGTGGTTCGAAGCCAACTCTTGCTCCTACTTCCACTCACCAAGCTGCACTTGGGAGTTCACTATAATTTCTAGGATTACAGCCGGTTGTTTTACAAGTTCACAACCCAACTTGTTGTTTTCGCGAGATCACAACGAACTCGGTCGGTTTTCACAAGCTCACCGACTAGAACTACCCGATTGTTTTTCCGGGATCATAATCAACCCTTACACCGTTGGTTTTAACTTTGGCTCACCAACAAACCTTATCACCCTTGATTCAATCCTCTGATTGAATCAAGTAAGAAAAACAGTTTGGAAAATCACAAGGAAAGCTTCTATAAAGCAAATGTGAACAATATTAATAGAGAAAGGTTAGAAGCCCTCAAACAGATTTTGGAAGGGGAAGTAGGGGCTTCTCGATTTCTGAGTCTACTCTTGAATGCACAGAAGATTGAATGACAGTAGTGTTAGATGTATGCCCTAGAAGCCAATTTGGCTGACACATTATTGATTCTAGGGACATAATTGTACTTGACTTTTATTATTGAATAAATAAAAGGCATCTTTTCATTCATATTATTTATGTGTCTATGAATCGTCCAAGAAATTAATAAGATGATGATACATATTCTCAAGAGTTGAGAATTTGAGCCATGTATCATTGGTGATTAATTTCTAAATGCTCCTGATCAATGGATCATCACGAGGACGGTGATCGATCCGATCAGTGCACAGATCACTTTCCTTCTGGATGGACGAGACTTGAGTCCACAGTGTAGGGACACTGAAGTGATAGTGCAGGTGCTTGTTAGAGAACAAGGGTACTGAGCGTGACCAAGACAAGAAGTCACTTGGATGTCTATCCACTCGTCAGTGACTTGCTTGATGTTGCAGTAGTGTGACTGGTCCTTTGACCTGCGGTGCTTCGGCTACTCACAGTGAGGTTATTGTAGTTTGACTGCACACATACATGGTCTCTAGCCATATGGGTCCATGCAGTGTAGATTGGCTGCAGTAGTTCACTGTAGGAGTAGGGTATGCACCTATAAGGAATCTATCGACCTTGATAGATAAGGAGAGATCCTATGTGATTTAGACTGAGTTCTAAGACCTTGGCCAGGGCAGATATGCAAGTGGAGAAAGAGTTTTCCACTCGAACTAAGTCGAATAAATCTTGACATATGACAGACGATGGGGTTTGACGAGTTGTCCATGACCTCCGTCCTGTAGGGATCCACGATAGTAGGACTGTATCACATGTTAACTGCACCTAGAGGTTCATCATTTATTCTGCTGGGTAGCCACTACATGCTGCTAGGTGTCACTGGTGGATGGTGGGACTCAGGGATTATCTCGATGATCGATAAACCCTAATGAGTTGAGTTGGAATCGTTCCAACCCATTGAAAGGAGTTTTCAATGATATATGATAGAGATCACAATATATCTCACTACCAGTCAGAATAGAACCTATGGGGTCACACACACTAGAAGTATTGACCGATCCGATGGTTGAATCGTGATTAGGAATCACAAGTAATCAATTGATTGATAAGTTGAAGAAGAACAAAGGGAATTAATTAATTGGACTTAAACACAAATCCTACTTGGGTAGGATTCCTAGAGTCCTAATTGGATTAGGACTGGGAATCCTAGTTGGAGTAGGACTGGGATTCCTACTTGGAATAGGATTCCTACAATCCTAATGAGATTAGGATTTTGAATTTGGATTCCTACTTGGAGTAGGATTCCTAGATCCTAATTGGATTAGGACTTCGGATTCAAATAGAGTCCTAATTGGATTAGGACTAAAATTAAATAATCCTAATTGGATTAGGATTCCTTAAGTCTAATTAATTATTAATCTAATGAATCAACATGACTCCTAATTGGATTAGGATTGAAGAGTTCAATTGAGTCATGGTTCATTCAAGTTCTAATTGGATTAGGACTAGCATAGAACCAATTGATTCATGGTTAATCCTAATTGGATTAGGCTTAAACCATAAGAGGGCACCTAATCCTCTTGGAGAGGATTAGGGCATCACAAGAAGGAGGGATCACGCCCCTCCTCTTTTCCTTGGTGCGGCATGAAGAGAGGGGCCGGCGCCCCCTCTTGGAAATAGTCTAGGGCTCCTAATTGTAGGAGCCCTAGATGGCTATAAAAGGGACAAGGGCCGGCGCCCTAGATGATTGAATCCCTCTTCTCAAGCCGTGGCCACCCTCTCCCTCCTTGGTTCAGCCGCAAGCAAGGGAAAAAGAAGAGGCGTGGCCCTCTCTTCCTCCTTCTTTTCCAACGCAGGAAAAGAAAAGGCTGTAGGGGCTTCTTCTCTTCCTCTTCCTCCTTCTTCTTCCTCCTCTCAAGCACAATCAAGAGTTGAGAAGAGAGGAGATCAGCCATCAAAGTCTCTGCAAGGGAGCTAGCACCCCGGGAGATAGAAAGCTTGGATCGGTCCTGCTTCGTGTGGATACCCGTAGAGGCCGGACTTGAACGGCTTCAAGCGAACCCTCTTAAAACCACGAATTCAGTTTGCGGTGATCATCTACCCGCAAGGTGAAGATCTGATCTTCCTAATAGTTTTAAAAGTTTTAATTCTTACCTAATTACGAACGGTCTGAAACAACGTTCATGCGATGAACGTCGATCCCGCATGCCGATTCCGCTGCCATCTGATTTTTTTTGAAATATCAGCGGCATGGGCGGGTTCCCAACAGTGGTATCAGAGCCTAGGCTTCGTAGATTAAGGTAAGAATTAATTATCTAAAGGCTTATTAGATCTGAAAATTGAATGATCATGCATGCTGAAAATTTCTGCATGCAGATTTTTCAGGGTGCTGATTTTTGCATGCTGATTTTTATGTGAAAAAGATGATTCTAATTGCATTGTTAATGGGATTACAAAGTTTAGAATCATGATTAGCATGATCAGCAACCTATGTCATGATAATCAGTTAGTTTTCAGATCTGAAAATTATAATTGTTGCATATGGTGATGATCATAGGATTCAAACCCTTTTGGTATCAAATGTAATGACCTGCGATGTGATCTGCGATGTCATGTAATTTTTCAGATGCTTGCATGCATCTTATTTGATGTTTTGAGAGGCCTGCGTGCCTCCTAAAAGGAGATGTAATTTATTTTTATTTTTATTTTACATCTGGTTGTATTTCTGTGATGTGATGTACGTCAACGATCAAGTCGAAGAGGCATGAGATGAACAGGGTCTAAGCGGTTGATGGCGATTGGATCAAGAGTTGTCAAGGATCGAATCAAGGAGGCTTGGAACCAATTCAAGAGTTGAAGACCACTTGATCGATTGACGTGCATGTGCTTGTAATACGACCTAATTAGAATCCATGATCATCACCTATTTAAAGTTTAGCTTTAATTATTGCTGCGATTATAACTGCCTGCAATGTGCCGTTTGCATGTGATGTGAATGCGAGTCGGGTAGATAGGTTTACATGTGATGTAGCAAACCCAATTGAGACCTAAATCAAAACCTCCTCAATCAAGTCGAGAGTGAACCGACATGAGCAAGTCATATTAGATTAATTGATCTAATTGGTGTCTAGGAAAGCATGAAAGGTGGTTACTTAATTAGGACCTTACTCTCTGAGTAAGGGGAGCCTCCCACCTGCTTACCTGGCCAATTGTTCGATTACCTCTTATGAAGGCTCAAGTTGCAAACACTAAGACCTGATTAACCAATATTAAGTCAATAGGTCTTCCACTGTAGTAGAGCTGCTAAGGCCTTTCTGATGTTGATTTGTCTCGGCTGGACACAGTGGTCAAGTTGCATCGGGGGCTGGACCTCTCTATAGACATGAGATGTTGTAGGGTAAAGGTGGGGTTGGGCACCAATAACTGTTAGGTGAGGACCCAATGACGACTTTATTCCTACGGTTATACGGTGGGTCTGACTTAACTAAGAAATGGGACCAATAACTGTTAGGTGAGGTCTTCATGGCTTAGAGACCAAGTTGCACTGCAACATGCTTGAGAAGCATTGTACAAGAGTTGTACACTCATCCATCTATGTGTCACCAATAACTGTTAGGTGAGGTGGCATGTAAATCGGTGGGACCGCAGTACCCACTAGAAACCCTAGTCGTGTGGGATTTCCGTTTTCCTACCAGGGGAGTGTGAGGAATTCGAGAAAATAGTGGGAGTTACATTTGTTCTAAAAGACCTTAGAACAGATTAGGATCAAGTACAAAAGTCTAACTAGAATCTTTACTCTCTGCAGATACAATGTCAGCTTCAAACCCTTTGACCCGTATTCTTGAGACCAACCGACTGACCGGAACCAATTACAAGGACTGGCTTAGAAATCTCAAAATTGTTTTGGACTGTGAGAAATAGGCTATACTCGATTCAGATATCCCACATTACCAGCACGCCCTACTGATGTTCAGCGTGGCATAAAAAGTGGGGATGATGACATTAGAGTAAAATGCTATATGATGGCATCCATGTCAATGAACTCCAATGCCAGCATGAAAATATGAAGACTGCTAGGGACATACTGGCACACCTGCAAGAGTTGTATGGTGAGCAGAGTCGCACAGCTCGTTTTGAAGTGTCCAAGAGGCTCTTCAAAGCAAAGATGCGCGGGGCAGTCTGTCCATGATCACGGTCTGACTATGATCAAGGACCTAGAGGAGCTTGAGAAGCTCGGTATGAACATGCACAAGGAATTGCAAGTGGATTTGATCCTACAGTCACTTCCTGATTCATTTGGTCAGTTTATAGTAAACTACCACATGAATAAGATTGAATGCACTAAGACTGAACTGATAAACATGTTGGTAACTGCTGAGGGAGCCTTGAAAGGTTCAAGGGGCAATGTCCTTGCTGCTGAGTTGACTTCTGGTTCCAAGAGAAAGTCTACTTGGAAGAAAAAGAAGCCTGCTAAGAAGCAGAAGAAAGACAAGAAGCCAAAGAAGGAAGTTCAAAAGAAAAGGCAAACAAAGGAAAATGTTTCCACTGCAATGTCGACGGCCACTGGAAGAGAAACTGTCCTTCATACCTCGAGAGCCTGAAGAACAAGAAAGGTGACACACCTTCAGAAGGTATAGACTTGCTCATAATTGAAACTAATCTAACGGTTTCTTCTACTTCTAGTTGGGTTATAGATTCTGGTTCTAGTGCTCATTTGTGCACTACCATGCAGGGTCTAAAGGAAAGTAGAAGGCTGGCGGAAGGTGCGGTAACCCTTCGGGTTGGCAACGGGGCAAAAGTTGCTGCTGTGGCTGTGGGCACCTACCATCTGCGACTACCGTCTGGTTTTAGTTTATTACTTAGAGACTGCTATTATGTACCTGCTGCTAGCAGAAATTTGATTTCTGTTTCATGTCTAGCACAGGAAGGTCATGTTTTTACATTTGACAAAGACTGCTGTTCTATTTATTTAAGAAATAAAATAGTCGCACGTGGTTTTATGATTGACAGTCTCTATCATTTACATATGGATGTATCTGTGAATGTTACCGAGCAAGAAGTGAGTGCCAAAGGATCCAAAGATCCAGGATGAGATAAACCAAAATATTTGTGGCACCTCAGGCTTGGCCATATTGGAGAGGACAGAATGAACAAAATGGATAAAGATGGGCTTCTCGGCTCATTGACTTCCGAGTCATATCCAGTTTGCGAGTCCTGTCTTCAAGAAAAAATGGCTAGATTGCCCTTTGTAGGACATGGGGAGAGGACCACTGAAATACTTACCCTAGTACATACAGATGTATGTGGCCCATTCGATGTGCTAGCCAGGGGACGTTATTTACTTCATTACCTTTACCGATGATTATTCACGGTATGGGTATGTGTATCTTATGAGACACAAGTCTGAATCTTTGAAAAGTTCAAAGAGTTCAAGAATGAAGTAGAAAAACAAACTGGAAAACCTCTTAAGGCTCTTCGATCAGATCGAGGAGGAGAATACCTTAGTGGAATTCCGGGACTATCTCAAAGAAAGGCATAGTCTCACAATGGACACCTCCGGGTACACCTCAACTCAACGGGGTGTCAGAGAGGAGGAAATCGGACCCTATTGGATATGGTCAGGTCCATGATGAGCTTCACTGATTTACCTATTTCTTTGGGGAGATGCCTTACTTACCGCAGTATATTATTGAATAGAGTTCCCTCTAAATCCGTTCCTACCACACCGTATGAGATATGGCATGGTAAGAAACCAAGTCTTGGTCATCTCAAGATTTGGGGATGTCCGGCCCACGTCAAAAGACTACAGGCGGACAAACTAGAGGCTAGGACCATAAGTGCTCGTTTTATAGGATATCCTAAAGAGTCATTAGGATACAATTTTTACGTCTCAGAGGATCACAATGTGTTTGTGAGCCGTCATGCCATCTTCTTGGAAAATCAGTTTATCCTTGATAGAGGCAGTGGGAGGAAAATTGAGCTTGAAGAGAAAGTCTCTGAAAAGCAACGAGTCATGGATCCTATAGAACCCATTCATACAGAGCCAGTACACGATGTCCCTCAACCACCTCGTAGATCTAGTAGGGTCTCCCATCCTCCCGATAGATACTTAGGTATACTAGAAGAGGATACCGAGGAAATGTTCCTAGTGGGAGATAGGGATCACATACAGGATCCCAAAACCTACAACGAGGCGATATCTGATATCGATTCCGAGAAATGGCTGGAAGCTATGAAGTCAGAGTTAGACTCCATGCATTCCAACCAAGTCTGGACCTTAGTAGATCCACCAGAAGGTATTGTACCTATTGGATGCAAATGGATCTACAAAAGAAAGATAGGTTCGGATGGAAGGTAGAGACCTATAAGGCAAGGCTGTGGCGAAAGGGTATAGTCAACGCGAAGGCATTGACTATCAGGAGACCTTTTCACCTGTAGCCATGCTGAAATCCATCCGAACATTGCTTGCCATTGCAGCATTTCATGATTATGAAATCTGGCAGATGGATGTGAAAACTGCTTTCCTGAATGGATATCTTGATGAAGATATCTATATGGAACAGCCTTTGGGTTTCACTTCCAGTGATGGAGATCACAAGGTCTGCAAGCTGCAAAGGTCCATTATGGACTAAAGCAAGCATCTCGGAGTTGGAACACTCGTTTCGATGACGCAATCAAAACGTTTGATTTCATCAAAAACGAAGGAACCGTGTGTTTACAAAAAGGTTAGTGGGAGCGCTGTCGTATTTCTCGTACTGTACGTAGACGACATCCTCCTGATAGGGAATGATATTCCCATGCTAACCTCGGTCAAGGTCTGGTTGTCAAAAGAGTTCTCCATGAAAGACCTTGGGGAAGCATCCTATATTTTGGGAATAAAGGTCTATAGAGATAGATCTAAAAGGATGCTTGGCCTATCACAGAAAATGTATAGAGGAGTGCTGAAAGGTTCAGCATGGAAAACTAAAAGGGGTCTCTTACCCCTAAGGCATGGAATTCATCTCTCCAAGAAGATGTGCCCCAACACATCTGAAGAGATTCAACGCATGAGCAAGATCCCTTATGCATCGGCAATAGGAGCCTCATGTATGCCATGCTATGTACACGACCTGATATAGCCTGCTGTGAGTGTCACAAGCAGATATCAGTCGAATCCAGGTGAAGAACACTGGACAGCTGTGAAGAATATTCTTAAGTACTTGAGAAGAACTAAAGATTTATTCTTGGTCTTTGGAGGATCATCAGAGTTAAAGGTAGAAGGGTACACAGATTCAGACTTCATGACTGATGTCGATGATAGAAAGTCAACATCTGGATATGTGTTCTTGTGCAATGGTGGTACGGTGAATTGGAAGAGTTCTAAACAACCGATCATTGCTGATTCTACTATGGAAGCTGAATACATCGCCGCTCTGAAGCTGCTAAGGAAGGCTTCTGGTTCAAGAAATTCATTGCAGATTAGACGTGATGACATCAGATGCCATAACACTCTACTGCGATAATAATGGCGCCATAGCTCTGCTAAGGAGCCAAGGTCTCATCAGAAGTCCAAGCACATAGAGCGGCGCTTCCACCTCATACGCGACTATGTTGAGAAGAAGTATGAGAAGTGCAGAGAGTAGACTCCGCGGACGTGGCAGACCCGTTCACTAAGCAGCTAAGTCAGCAAAAGACTGAAGCCCACCTTGAGAAGATGGGACTAAGATATATGACTGATTGGCTTTAGTGCAAGTGGGAGATTGTTAGATGTATGCCCTAGAAGCCAATTTGGCTGACACATTATTAATTCTAGGGACATAATTTGTACTTGACTTTATTATTATTGAATAAATAAAAGGCATCTTTTCATTCATATTGTTTATGTGTCTATGAATCGTCCAAGAATTAATAAGATGATGATGCATATTCTCAAGAGTTGAGAATTTGAGCCATGTATCATTGGTGATTAATTTCTAAATGCTCCTGATCGATGGATCATCACGAGGACGGTGATCGATCCGATCAGTGCACAGTTTTCCTTATGGATGGACGAGACTTCGAGTCCACAGTGTGGGACACTGAAGTAATAGTGCAGGTGCTTGTTAAGAACAAGGGTACTGAGCGTGACCAAGAAACAAGAAGTCACTTGGATGTCTATCCACTCGTCAGTGACTTGCTTGATGTTGCAGTAGTGTGACTGGTCCTTTGACCTGCGGTGCTTCGGCTACTCACAGTGAGGTTATTGTAGTTTGACTGCACACATACATGGTCTCTAGCCATATGGGTCCATGCAGTGTAGATTGGCTGCAGTAGTTCACTGTAGGAGTAGGGTATGCACCTATAAGGAATCTATCGACCTTGATGATAAGGAGAGATCCTATGTGATTTATAAGACTGAGTTCGTAAGACCTCGGCCGGGGCAGATTGCACAGTGAGAAAGAGTTTTCCACTCTCGAACTTAAGTCGAATAAATCTTGACATATGACAGACGAGGGGTTTGACGAGTTGTCCATGACCTCCGTCCTGTAGGGATCCACGATAGTAGGACTGTATCACATGTTAACTGCACCTAGAGGTTCATCATTCTATTCTGCTGGGTAGCCACTACATGCTGCTAGGTGTCACTGGTGGATGGTGGGACTCACAGGGATTATCTCGATGATCGATAAACCCTAATGAGTTGAGTTGGAATCGTTCCAACCCATTGAAAGGAGTTTTCAATGATATTTGATAGAGATCACAATATATCTCACTACCAGTCAGAATAGAACCTATGGGGTCACACACACTAGAAGTATTGACCGATCCGATGGTTGAATAGTGATTAGGAATCACAAGTAATCAATTCGATTGATAAGTTGAAGAAGAACAAGGGAATTAATTAATTGGACTTAAACACAAATCCTACTTGGAGTAGGATTCCTAGAGTCCTAATTGGATTAGGACTGGGAATCCTAGTTGGAGTAGGACTGGGATTCCTACTTGGATAGGATTCCTACAATCCTAATTAGATTAGGATTTTGAATTAAAATTGGATTCCTACTTGGATAGGATTCCTAGAAATCCTAATTGGATTAGGACTTCGGATTCAAATAGAGTCCTAATTGGATTAGGACTAAAATTAAATAAGTCCTAATTGGATTAGGTTCCTTAAGTCCTAATTAATTATTAATCTAATGAATCAACATGACTCCTAATTGGATTAGGATTGAAGAGTTCAATTGAGTCATGGTTCATTCAAGTTCTAATTGGATTAGGACTAGCATAGAACCAATTGATTCATGATTTGGTTAAACCTAATTGGATTAGGACTAAACCATAAGAGGGCACCTAATCCTCCTTAGAGGAGGATTAGGGCATCACAAGAAGGAGGGGATCACGCCCCTCCTCCTTCTTTTGGTGCGGCATGAAGAGAGGGGGCCGGCGCCCCCTCTTAGGAAACTAGTCTAGGGCTCCTAATTGTAGGAGCCCTAGATGGCTATAAAAGGGACAAGGGCCGGCGCCCTAGATGAATGAATCCCTCTTCCTCCAAGCGTGGCCACCCCTCTCCCTTCCTTGGTTCAGCCGCATCAGCAAAGGGAAAAAGAAGAAGAGCGTGCACCTCTTCTTCCTCCTTCCTTTTCCAACGCAGGGAAAAAAGAAGGCTGCAGGGGCTTGTTCTCTTCCTCTTCCTCCTTCTTCTTCCTCCTTCAAGCACATTCAAGAGTTGAAAGAAAGAGAGGAGATCAGCCATCAAAGTTATCTCTGCAAGGGAGCTAGCACCCCGGGAGATAGAAAGCTTGGATCGGATTCCTGCTTCGTGTGGATACCCGTAGAGGCCGGCACTTGAACGGCTTCAAGCGAACCCTCTTCTAAAACCACGAACTCCAATTTGCGGTGATCATCTACCCGCACAAGTGAAGATCTGATCTTCCAATTAGTTTAAAAGTTTTTAATCCTTATCTATCTACGAACGGTTTTTAAAACATGTTCATGCGATGAACGTCGATCCCGCTTATGCCGATTCCGCTACCATCTGATTTTGTTTTGAAATATCAGCGGCATGGGCGGGTTTCTAACAAGTAGTAGAGCCTTAATTGCTAAGAAAGTACTTGTTGGGTTGAGTTGAATGCACTTCTTTCTTCTTTTACTTGTATTTTCTCTCTAGAGGATCTTGGTGGTTGAAAAGCTTTAATGCACACAATGGAATAGCTCATTCCTCAGCTACAACTGTTTACTCTGGCTATTTAAACTGTTCCTTACCAAAAATAGCCGTTTAGATACTGATTTGTAGCCGTTCTGTACAGTCTGCCACATCCTGACAATGTATCCGTTGGGATCGGAGTCGACTCGCTCGATCTGGAGTCGACTCGGCTGTTGTTGGAGTCGACTCATGCTTCACTGGAGACGACTCGCCCACTGTTCAGGATTGAATTAAAGTGTTGTCCCATCTAGGAGTCGACTCGGACCAAACCTGGAGTCGACTCGCCAATATCTGGAGATGACTCGGTACTTTGGAGACGGCTCGTTCTCAGGGCTCCAGAAATCCATCTATGCTTTTCTCTCTCGAGTCGACTCGGGTTCTCTTGGAGTCGACTCGGCTCTCAGAGTTTGAAAGTCGATCCTCTGTCTGTTGATCTGAACTACCTCGGAGTCGACTCGCACTTTGTTGGAGTCGACTCGGTTGACTTGGGAGTCGACTCTGGAACACTTGGAGTCGACTCGTTCACAGGGTCTCCGAAAATGGTTCTCTGCCTTTTGGACTTGCTTTTCTCTGGGAGTCGACTCGGTCATAACTGGAAGTCGACTCGGTAACCTTCTGGAGTCGACTCGGTAACAGGATCTAAAAAATATCATTCTGTCTTTCTTCTGTTACCCTTTGGAGTCGACTCGGAACCGTCGGGAGTCGACTCGGCAAGCATCGGAGTCGACTCGAAATCTTCGGAGTCGACTCGGTGACAGGGTCTGAAATTCATCTTTCTGTCCTTCTGTCTGTTCTCAGTCGGAGTCGACTCGTAGTGTACCAGAGTCGACTCGAGCTTGTGCCAGAACCTCTGAAACACTTAGAGTCGACTCGCAATCTTTTAGAGTCGACTCGAGCTTCAGACTTTGGTTCAATTGAGTTCAACACTTAGCCAAATTACTTTGAACCAAAGCTCGACGCAGTTAAACATGAATTCACATATATTCGCCTGAAACACTAGATTGAATTCATTAGTACAACATGAAATATACTCAAATGCTTTGAGCTCATCAAAATTAAATAGGGGTATAATCAATCACTCCACAAAACCACATTTGCAAGAGCCTAGGAACCACTTCCAAGGGGCTTCTCAACCTGCCCTATGCTTCCTCCACCCTAGTTCAGGCATGAAGCCATATCCCCGACAATACGCAAATCTTAACATGTTTCGATTTTTGAGAGTTTCCTATTTAGTTGGGCTTCTAAGATATTGATATTAAATTTAATTGAATTTTAATGATTTTGAATAGGTGTAGCTAATCTATCTAGTTGAAGTGGAAAGTTGAAGAGGGAAGAAGTAACCTATCACTTCATAGTATTTTCTATTCACAATTTATTCGATAAAATGATCTCGAAAATTACAATTAATTTATTAATTTTTTATGATCTTTGCATACTGTTTGATAAAGTGGCTCAAGCATGTTACTATTACTATCCTAATTGTTTTATTTTTGAAAGTAAAACAAGAATATAGTATATATTTTGATATACTTGTAAATAAGCTATTTTGAACAATAGATATATTTTGGTATCAAGCAAATATAAACTCAAAATCAATAGATATTTCAAATATCTGAAATTTTGTAATACAAACTTAGATGATACTCTTGCTTATCCTTCTATCTGAATTTTGCAAATTCATACTTTGTTCTAAAAGATGGTATCAATATTTATATAATTCTCTTTTGGAACTCAAGAATTTTGTCATCATCAGAACGGAAGAGATTGTTGATCCTAAAGGGTTTATTTTTATGATACAAAACAATTGAGTTAGAGATAACTAATATATTTGCCTTGAGTTTAGTTAATTGACTTCAAAAAAGTCAAGAAAAAAAGACTTCAATAACTCTCTAATGAAGATCATGTATTTGAAGCTCTATATCAAGAAGGATAACTCCAAAAAGACTTTGAAGTATTCCCTAAAAGCTCACATGCAAAGACAGAAAATTTTATTCTGAGCTACCTTGAGAGTCAACTCACAGTTTGTGATGAGTCGACCTCGGCACATTATTATTGTTTGATACGCTTTCACGGGCCGACTCTAGCAGTTTGCGAGTCGACCCCAGATTAGTCTCAAAAGACAAACACTACCAGAAAACACGCGTTATAGTGACGGAGATTCCCGTCACTATACCGTGTTTCCGGTTACTAATATGGAATTTGTGACCGGAGGCTCCTGTCACTGACTTGGTTACAAAAACACGCGTCACTAAATTCTCACTGACGGCGGCGATTCCCGTCACTAACCTCCGTGACAGAACCGCCGTCACTAGGCCGTTACAAATTCAAGAATTAAATATTTAAGAAATTATGTATTTCCCGTCACTATCTAGTTGCGGAGTTAGTGACGAAGGTAAACTTGGTTACTGATTTGTCACAGGAATGCGGTCACAAGTTTTGGTCACTAATCTGTCACAACCGTTAGTGACAGATTAGTCGTCACAGACATGGTCACACATTTTATCACTACATTTGTCATTAATCCCGTCACTGACCTAGTGATAAGTTTACGGTCACTAATTGGTTACAAACGCGCTGAGCCAAAATTAATTTTTATTAAACCAAAATCCTGTCACTAAGTTTATGACTGCTCGTCACAATACTTGGTAAACAATTTAGTAACCAAAATTTGGTCACCGATCACAATCTAATAATCTGGTACATTTGGTACATTGATTGGCTCATAATAATAATAATAATAATATCATTAATAGCAAAGGCATTCAACATTACGCAAAAGTCATTTTAAATGTCATTCAAAATTGGCATCAACATGTCCTGAATCCATCAAAATCAAAGTCTAAAAATATGTCATAAAGATCAACAGAGATTTCATTCCTCCTAGGAATGCAAAGACCTATCATCTAAGGCAAAAACAATTATAATGAAGCATGATCAGCAGAACCAGAATCACCATTACTCCCCCGATCTGCATGCCTTGGTCCAAAGCCAATCTCTTCTCTCATCTTTTGAAGAACCTCCTCTTGCCATTTTTTCTTTTCCTGCCTCAAGAATACGTAGAAGGTCTTCATGAGTGTACAGCTCTGGAGCTTGACTTGTAGAGGTGGAAGAGGATGATGATTGCCCAATAATTCCAGTGAGATCCTCTAGGGGACTAAAGCCATAGACATGGCCATGAGTGGGGACACCAGTTGCCTCAAACCACAAGTCATAATCACGTGGAGGAGCATCTGAGGTGGAGGCATCACCATATTTTTTGGAGTATTCAGTTGAATACTTTGCCTGCCAGTTGATTTAAAAGAAGAGAAAAACATTATGGTGGATCAAACAAGAGATAAACATGAGCAAGCTCAATAATATTTATGAATCATAAAAAAATTATACTTACCATGGACAGCTTCACTTCTCTTATCTACATATCCTCCCATGCCTTGCTTTGTCTTATGCGTCCGATTAAAAGATTCAACTATTGTTGGCTCCCTACCTAACTTTAATTTCTACAAAAGAGAAAAGAAAAAATTCATTAACATATAATGGGCTAATTTAAGATGATTGAACAATAATATAAAAATTATTATAGAAATCTAATTGAATAAAGATATGTACCAATCGTTCGTCATGATTGACCAAATGTGATTGATCCTCCACAGTGTTTAGAGATGCTACCATTCTTCATGGTGTTTCTATTATTTTTGTTGGCTTCTGATTTCTTCTTCCATTTTGGGGAGATCCAAATATCAATTAGCTTATTCCAATTTTCTCTAGAGATCCAATTAGGGGGTTTATCACGGGCTTTATTTAAATCTCCTTTTGCTTCCAGAAGCTTTTGGCTTCTGACCCTCCCTAATGAGGTTGTCAACCGTCGCTGACAATGCTTGTCCCAAACTTGATGCACATGATGCAATTGTTCTGGAAGAATTGTGTGTATCTCCTAACAATATATAGGTCGCAAGTAATCAGACTTACACTACAAAAGAAAGAAGCAAAGCCGACGCTTCAATGCCGACACTATGGAAAAGCGTCGGCAAATTTGGCCTCCCCTTGTACTTTTGCCGACGCTTATCATAAGCGTCGGCAATTCAAAGGAATAAACGACGCTTTTAAGCGTCGTCATAGTCCATATTTCCAACTCACGCTCGGAAGCGTGGGAATTGGTTATAGGGCGACGCTATTACGCGTCGTCGTTCTTCCAGACCTACAACGACGCTTATAAGCATCGTCGAATGCGAGCACACCACCCTAACCCAGCGACCGACCCCGATCGAGCCCTTATTTCTCCTCTCCGGCGCTGCTCGAGCTTCCGTGTTCACTTCCGTCTTGCTCCTCTCCGGTGCCGGCCGTCCGACTCCAACCCCTTCTCCTCCTCCCTCCTCTCCGGCACCGACCGACCCGACCAACCGAGTATTTTTCTCCTCCTCTCTGCGCTCCCTTCTTCTCGCTTGTTCTCCTCCTTCTCCGCCTCCTTCTGCAAGCTTCCGTGTTGCCGAACGACCGACCCCAGGGCCTTTGAGAGGAAACAAAGGGGAAGCTGGTGAAGCGCCCCTGGATTCGGTTCTTCGTACCATATCCAGAAAAAAAATTCCATTATGGAAAAGAAAGAAAGAAAAGGGGATTCCTCTCTAGGGTTTCAAGTTGGGACGATAGCAGCCTTTAATTTTAGGGTTTTTTGGGCCACGGTAAGGGTATCGTTTGCTCTCACTTCGCTGCTCCCCGCATTCCCATACCCAATCTCACCTCTTATTCTTCACCCCTTCTTCCTCCCTTCTTTCAATCTTCGCAGGGTTACAGTGGATCGATCCAGAGGCGTCACCAGTGGCTGGATTCCGAAGCTAATTACCACATCGGAGCTGTTGGGGAACAAGGGTTAAGATTTGGAACAGATTAACGGCGTTGAGATCCGAGTTTGAAGCTCGCGAGCCGTTGTCTTCTCTGATCTCAGGTATGCACTTCTTTCTTAGGCAAATGATGTTTCTCGGTTTTTCTGAGGATTTTAATCGGGAAAGTATCGGGTTCCCTGTTGTTCATTCATGTAGTTCAAATATTTTTTGTCCATTGAAATTAATATGAGTTATTTTGGAAATATATGGGGGAATAGGTGTAAGAGTTTTTGTGTCCTGGAATACTGATGGGAATCTTGATTATAATTGCTGCTATGTGGAACAGTAAAAATAATGTATCTTGTTATATGGTAAAAGTGAGGAGCTTGAGGTCTAGCTTACTCCTTTTTTGTTCTCATATCAGGGATTGATTAAGCTTTTCTATTTGTAAAATTCCTGTCCTTCGAATTCTGGTTTAGAGCCGGATGAGGCGTTTCCCTGGTTGTGGGAAGACCGATTCAATTCCGAGAGTGATTTATTTTCTGGTTGGCTGTGTATGAGCTGCAGATGCGTCTGAAATTTTGATTGCAGGATGCAGTCCAAGTTATGTTCCGCCCCGGCTGTAAAATTGATCTCATTAGATGTTGTTAGGGCTTCAAGTTTGATTCCAGGGCACAAAAAGGTATCTGAGTTGTGGGATCTAGATCTCTAATTTTGAGTTGTACTGTTGAAGATTGAAGCAGGTTATTGGTTGGGTTGGCGAAAGTATAGAGTTCGCCTTGTGGGTATATAAGCTGGTCGAGATGGCTCATCTCATAGTGCGTTTGGCAGGTTCTGAAATTTGCTGTGAACAGCGTGAAAGAGTAGAAAGAATAGTTTCTTTTGTGGGTTGCAGGTTTTTGATGTTTGGAGCATTATCATGCATTTGAAGGGAGATGGAGAAGGCATAGATGTCTAGGTCCTCTATGAGCTTGTTGGCAGGGACAAATGGGTCGAAGTGGCGGTCGGAAAGAAAGCTGGACTTGCAAATGAGGATGGGAGAGGGGTTGAGTTGAAGAGTTTGTGAGGGGATTAGGGGTAAGACAGAAGGTTTCTTGTATATGATTTCTCATAGATCAACCAAGCAAGCTGAAGGAATGTTACTTTCAGAAACTCTTATAGATTTTTTTCAAATGAAGTGCATCCAAAAAGATATTCTGTTTTATGCTATAGTACTCTATTTTATATTACAGAGCATTGGTATTGGAAGACAGGAAGTGTAGATGTTAAGAAACAGGAGAGAAAAACATCAAAGCTGGAAAGGTGGATACAGGTTATAAATGATGAAGGGGAAAACACACATTATTGGATTTGCTCCTCCGGTACATAACTAAATATATTTGAATATTTTATATAATTATAATGTATTCTTGTATGAGCGTGATGACTTTCGTATTTTTAGTTTCTAAAGTATTTTTTTTCTTGTAGGTTGCTGATACTTCATCTACTCGTAGAGATGATGATGCCGTCGACTCTTGATACATCGTAGATTGTGTACTTACGATTTTGAGATGAATGTTTTTAGATTGTTTTAAATTTTTTTTTTTGATACATACCTCAATTTCCAAAATACGATTATGCCAGAACTTTGATAAGTATAGATCTTGGAAAGGACTTTAATTAGTATGTTCTATGTTGACTTGACAGGAACATGGTTTCCAAAATCTTATGTATAACAATTAGTTTGTAGAGTTTGATCGGTTTAAGATAGATAATGCAGATTCGGTCAACCTCAGCCAAAGGAAGAAACACTATCTAGACACTCCACTCCATTTTAGGTCCTAACGGGCTCCAGGGCCAATAGACCGGTCCCATTACTGGTATAATGGTATAACCCTTGCACTATTGACAAGTCTTCTCGCTCTTTTCTCTGCAAATTAGTGACTGACATGGATCATTTGCTGCTACTTGGTACAGGTTCCAGCATCCCAGTAATGCTGAGTTAATCCATAGTGGATTTGCAGGGTGAGAATTTTTAACACGTATTACTATTGCTTGATCGATTGAAGTATTGAATTGGCATCATCCAGCTAAAAAACATGCATTTGTTAGTTATAGAAATTTAAGTTGTATGCCATATTTTAGGTGGTTAATTTTGTTTAATTTGCTTTATGATCACTTTGCAAACTGGCATTTTCTGACTGCAATACAACTTTCTTATATGGTTTACATGGTACTGTTGTGGTAAATGAAGGTGATTCATGTAATGATCGAGGTTAGTGTACGTGCCAGTCTGTATTCAATCTTTGATTTGTAAACCTACTTCACTGATTGACTTCAGTTTTCTAGATGGCCTTTGAATCTGTATTATAGATGCAGGCTAAACTTATGTGTGATTCAAGAATGATAGAGATGTTGCTATAATGTTTGGAATTGTAACCATGGTGCTTCATAATTGAACAGTAAGATGGTCATCCTTTCTTGTGCATGATTGACTTTACTGCTAGTCTGACATGCTTGTTGAGTATCCAACTCTCTGATAAAGAGATGCTTATAACACAATTTTCTGGCTTGTTTTGCAGCCGAGTTATTGTTTGCATGTATTCAATGGGCACAACTCCCAGGTGACATCTCTTGATTTTCATCCAAAGAAGACAGATCTCCTCTGCTCTTGTGATGGCAATGGTGAAATTCGGTTATGGAGTGTCAGCCAGTTTTCATGCTCACGTGTTTCTAAGGTTAGTTTTCATGATTATGCTTTTATATGTTCACCTTTGGTTGTAGTCCTCTGAAGATATTCCTCTGTTCTTTTGTTCCTTCTATTCCTCATGAGAGTATGATGCATTTCTTTTGTTCCTTCTATTCCTTGTAAATTGGATATATGACTTATGAAAGTTGGATTATGATGATTCCAGATTCAAGAGCGTGATGAGGGAGCTCTCAAGTATCTAAAGGATATCAAGTGGTGCAGAATAGATAATCCCAAGGGTTTCAAGCTTGAGTTTTTCTTTGATCCTAATCCTTATTTCAAGAATGCCATCCTGACAAAAACGTATCATATGATTGATGATGAAGAACCGATCCTAGAGAAAGCAATAGGGTATTTTCTTTTCTATTTATTGCTAAATATTTTTCTTATAAGTTTTTTCCTTCTCTATTTAAAATCTCATGCCGTTGTTCATATGTTGCAGGACTGAAATTGAATGGTTGCCAGGAAAGTGCTTGACTCAGAAGCTTCTGAAAAAGAAGCCAAAGAAGGGCTCAAAGAATGCCAAGCCCATTACCAAAACTGAAGAATGTGTGAGTTTTTTCAATTTCTTTAGTCCACCTCAAGTCCCTGATGATGATGAGGATATCGATGAAGACATTGTAAGTTGACATCATTACCTGCCTTCCTGGAGAAAAATAAGAAACTATAAGGACTAAATCAAATTAAAACAATGGCTTATCTTTTGCCTCTTTGAACAGGCTGAGCAGCTACAGAGTCAGATGGAGCAAGATTATGATATTGGGTAAGCCCTTTTTTCTCCCTCAAGCAGCCAACCAAACCTACTGCAGGTTGAAGAAAAAACAGGTTAGAGGGAGGTGTTGATTATGGAAAAAAAACAAAATCAAGTTAACATTTGCAGAGGCAGTTTTTGATTATCTCATCTCTGGCATTTTGGTTGCTAGTTCTTATAATGATTTGCCTATAAGATCAGGATTGAGATAAGCCTTCTGATTACTGTGTAAGCTCATGCATGCTCCTAGATGATGCTGAGTGGGTGGTGTCATTGTCCTGCAGGTCCACTATCAGAGACAAGATTATTCCTCATGCTGTTTCGTGGTTCACGGGGGAGGCTGTTCAGGAGGATGATTTTGAGGACTTAGAAGAGGATGATGAAGATGAAGATGGGGAGGATGACGAGGAAGAGGATGAGGAGGATGAAGATGATGATGAAGAAGAAGAGGAAGAGGAAGGAAAGACCAGGAAGAAGGTATGTGTTAGGGTTTCCCAGTGCCCTAGGGCGCAGCGGAAGATACGGGATTATAAAATTTTCTTATAAAACCCATTATATGAAACCCTAATAAGCCAAGATCACCTTAATAGTATAACCAAATAATGTAGAAAATATAATCTTGGTATAGAAGAATACCTATCACGCTATATCCAATATGTCTGAAGATGTCCTAAGGTGCCCAAATGTTCACCCTCCGATGTTGATCCACACAGGAATGGGTTCAAGACTCTAGCTCCACCAAAACTTGATTCTAATTGTTCAATCCTTCCAAAGGATTTAATTGGCTGATTTTCCTTCACTTCTTCCTTTCTACCTCTAAAACATTCACTAGCCTTTTTGTCCTAAAGAAGACCCTCTTGTCTTGGGTTAGGACAAAAGAGAGAGGCTTGTAAGAAAGAAGGGATAAGGGAGAGAGAAGGAGAGGCTTTTTTCTTGGATGATCTTTAGAACCCCAAGGCACCTCCTTATTTATAAGAGATGGAGGGATGCATCATAAAGGGATGCATCCCATCCACACACCTCATCATGATGAGGCATGTGCCAAGAGATGCATCCCATCATGATGGGGTGCTAAGGAGAAGGGTGTATCAACTTCTTTCTCACATCTCCCTCTTAAATCCTGATGATCCAAGGGCCCAAATGCAGTGAACCAAAGCCAATGGTCCAGATCTAGGCGCCATCTAATGGTCCAGATCAGGGCATCATCATCCAGGGTGCCATCCAGTGGTCCAGATTCAGGCGCTGAGCAACGGTCCAGATCTTTCATCCAGAGAGCCATCCAGTGGTCCAGATTTAGGCGCTGAGCAACGGTCCAGATCTTTCATCCAGAGAGCCATCCAGTGGTCCAGTTTCAGGCGCTAACCAGTGGACCAGATCCTTCATCCAGGAAGCCATCCAATGGTCCAGATGAAGGCGCCAACCAGTGGACCAGATCCTTCATCCAGGAAGCGATCCAATGGTCCAGAAGTGAAGGCCCTATCAAACCCAATCCAATTGGGTTTAACCAACTTAAAGAAAACATTAAACCTAATCAAATCAGGTCTAATTAAAGCCAAATGGGTTTCAACTCTTGGCTAACCCATATTAGGTCATGATCTAATCATATTAGATCAACCTAATCTAAGAATCATATTCGAATTTAATTCGAATCAGGAGCTAGGGTTTGCAACACGTGCTAGCATGTTCATCTTGCAAACATGATCTAATCCAATTAGACCCTTGATCAATTCCCTTGTGTGTGACCCATTGGGTTCCTTATCTTAGCCAGCAGTAGGTGCAGGTGCAAGTTGACCTAACCTGATTAGAATACCTCTAATCCAATTTAGGTTCAATTTAGTGCTAAACCTGACTTAGCAATCAGAACCTTTCTGATGCTTTGATCTAATCAAACTCTTTGATCCGATCAACCCACAAGACATGATTGACGTCTAGCAACGTATCATGTCTACCCGGAAGATGAGGAATGTATTGGACAAATCCAAACATACCCTTCAGTGGAAAGTTACTGTGCAATTCAATCCCTCAGTCATACTACATCCTGAATAAGTGCTCGAGTATGGATCAATATCAAACTCAATCACTTATTCATGTCTCTCTCAATCTTTTATATGATAATTCAAACAATGAAACATTAGAAACTCTTTCTAATATTCATTTTGCTTTGATCAAAGGCTTCTTGAATCATCATAAGATTAGAGTAAGTAGGATGTTACCTTCTCTTACTAGAAGTGACTGATTCCTTGTTGACCTACTCACAACCTTCGTACAAAATCCACCATATCCAGAATACCCCGTACACAACGCAATGTCGTGAATGAGGGTAAACCAAAACATAGCTTCAAGTGCACAAGGTACCATGGTGATCTCAGGTCTAAGGATCACTTGCACAACTCCCACTATGAGAACCATCTTTTGATAATTAAGTAAGAATCCATAAGATGTTCTCATGGCTGGTCATTTCAGTGAACTCATTCCTCTAATGAGCACCCACATCTTTGTATTAGTGTCTCACACAAGTGATTGTGAGATCAATCACCCTCTACATTGAGCATACATAAGATGTGCCAGTCTTTCCGGTAATATTGATCCCCGACTCAATATACCAATTTGACTGGGAATATTCTAAATTAGGATTTTAGGATTTTAGGTCTCACTGGTATGATCTCATCATAACCCTAAAACCAATGTCCTAATTTATGGGGTTCATCATCCAATAATAAAATAGATAAGCAGCAAATGATGAAACACAATGCCTTTATTGATATATATCGAGTGTCAAAGTACATGATTTGGAGGATTACAAAGAGAAACCCATCAAATGATTGGCTTATAGGGCATCTACTCTTTCAATCTCCCACTTGCACTAAAGCCAATCGCCCTTATATTTTAACCCCATACAATCGAGGTGACGATTGAATTGCTGCTGTGGTAGAGCTTTAGTAAATGGGTCTGCTATATTGTTCTTTGTGTCTACTCGTTCAATCTTGACGTCTTGTCTTTCGATTATCTCTCGAACAAGGTGGAAGCGTCTCAAAATGTGCTTGGATCTATGATGAGACCTTGGTTCCTTAGCTTGTGCAACTGCTCCAGTGTTATCGCAATAAACTGGGACTGGTCCGGCAATCTCAGGAACTACACCCAGCTCTGTGATGAACTTCTTCATCCAGACTGCTTCCTTAGCAGCTTCACTAACAGCTATGTATTCTGCCTCAGTGGTTGAGTCAGCTACAGTTTGCTGTTTGGAACTTTTCCAACTCACAGCTCCACCATTCAAAGTGAAGATATATCCAGAGATTGACTTGCTATCATCTGGATCAGATTGAAAGCTAGAATCTGAATAGCCTTCTAGTTTCAATTCTGATCCTCCATAAATCAGAAAAACATCTCTAGTCCTTCTCAAGTATTTGAGAATGCTTTTCACAATTTTCCAATGATCCTCCCCGGGATCTGCCTGAAATCTACTTACCATACCTAAGGCATAAGCTACATCAGGCCTGGTACATAACATAGCATACATGATCGATCCTACTGCTGAAGCATAGGGAATAGAACTCATTCTAGTCCTCTCTTCAGATGTCTTAGGAGACATCTTCCTAGAGAGTTGTATGCCATGTCCTATGGGTAAGAAACCTTTCTTACTTCCATCCATGCTGAACCTCTTCAGCACATTATCAATGTACCTAGACTGGGACAAACCTAGCATCCTTTTAGATCTATCTCTATAGATTCTTATACCAAGTATATAGGATGCTTCACCCAAGTCTTTCATGGAAAATTTCTTTGATAACCAAGTCTTGACCGATTGCATCATTGGAACATCATTTCCAATGACCAATATATCGTCCACATATGATATCAAGAAGACAATAGCACTCCCATTAGTCTTCTTGTACACACAAGGTTCATCTATATTTTTAATGAAGGCAAACTCTTTGACTATCATATCAAAATGGATGTTCCAACTCCTAGATGCCTGCTTTAATCCATAAATGGATTTCTTAAGCCTACATACTTGATTTGCTCTCCCTTTTGAGACAAATCCCTCTGGCTGTGTCATATAAACCTCTTCCTCAAGGTGACCATTAAGAAAGGCGGTTTTGGCATCCATCTGCCATATCTCATAATCATAGTATGCAGCTATAGCAAGGATAATCCGAATAGATTTGAGCATAGCTACTGGCGAAAAAGTTTCATCATAATCAATGCCTTGTTTTTGCCTGAAACCTTTTGCCACTAGCCTGGCCTTGTAGGTTTCTACTTGGCCATCAGCTCCTATCTTCTTCTTGTATACCCATTTGCACCCTATTGGAATCACTCCCTCAGGTGCATCAACCAAAGTCCACACTTGGTTTGTATACATAGAATCTATCTCGGATTTCATGGCGTCCAACCATCTGTCAGAGTCCCTACTCTTGACAGCTTCCGAATAGGTCAGAGGGTCATCGTTATCAACGATGTGGGCTTCATCATTCTCAATGATAAATCCATACCTCTCAGGTGCATTTCGCACTCTTTCTGACCTTCGAAAAGGAGTAGTGTGTAGTGGCTGTACCTCTTCCATGGGTACATCTGGTTGAGGATTATTATGTGTCTCACCTTGTAGGTCTTGAACTTCATCAAGTTCAATTCTTCTATCCTTGCCCTTTTCTAAAAAAAACCCTTTTTCCAAGAAAGTGGCATGCCTAGCAACAAATACCTTTTGTTCGGTAGGATTATAGAAGATATATCCTAAACTGTCTTTAGGATAACCTACAAATATACATTTGTCCGATCTAGCACTTAGCTTATGTCCAAAATTTCTTTTGACATAAGCATGACAACCCCATATCTTAAGATACTTAAGATTAGGTTTTTTTCCTTTCCATATCTCATATGGAGTGCTAGATACAGACTTAGATGGTACTCTATTTAATACTAATGCAGCAGTTTCTAGGGCATGTCCCCAGAAGGAAATTGGAAGATTTGTGAAGCACATCATGGACCGTACCATATCTAATAAGGTACGATTCCTTCTTTCAGCTACACCATTTAATTGTGGCGTATATGGAGGTGTCCATTCAGAGAGTATACCCTTTAATTTAAGATAGTCTAAAAATTCACTAGAAAGGTATTCTCCTCCTCGATCAGATCGAAGGATTTTAATACACTTTCCAGTTTGTTTTTCGACCATACTTTGATACTCTTTAAATTTATCAAAGGCTTCGGATTTATGTTTCATTAGATACACAAAACCGAACCTTGATAAGTCATCAGTAAATGTGATGAAGTAAGAGTATCCATCTCTAGCTTGAGTTGACATAGGACCGCACACATCAGTGTGTACGAGTTCTAACAACTCACTTGCCCTTTCTCCATGTCCCGAGAATGGAGACTTGGTCATTTTACCCATAAGACAAGATTCACAAGTTCCTAATGATTCAAAATCATAAGGGTCAAAGAATTTATCTTTATACAACTTATGTAACCTTGTCTCACTAATATGACCTAATCGGTAATGCCAGAGGAGGGTATTATTAATATTTTCTCTTTTTCTTTTATTATCTTTGCCAATATGAAACATAACATTATTAAGACATAATACTAAAAGATCATTTTCCATAATGCCATGACAATAATACTCATTAGATAAAGAAATAGAGCAACCATTGCTCTTTCCATTTATTTCGAATTCTTTCTTAAGCAACAAAGGAATTGAAATTACATTTCTAATGATTTTTGGCATAAAATAACAGTCTTCTAGCTTCAAGAACTTTCCGGAGGGTAGCTCCAGTATGTAGGTGCCAACAGCTTCAGCCTGGATGGATTCTCCTCCAGCGCCATATAGCTCGAAGTCACCTTTCTTCAGTCTTCTAATTTTCTGCAGTCCATGCAAAGATTTGCATATGTGAGAACCACAACCGGTATCCAATACCCATGAATTAGAATCAGAAGAACTTAATGTCATATTGGCATGTAATAAAAACATACCTTTTGATGCAACACTTGCATCAGGCTTCACACTTGCAAGAAAGCTCTTGCAGTTCCTTTTCCAATGCCCCGTCTTGCCACAGTGGAAACAGGTACCGGGGTCCAGAGATTTTCTTTCCCTTCTTCTTTTTGATGCGACTCTTAGGGTTTAGTTTTTTCTTTGAACCCTTGTTGCCCGACTTCTTCTTTGAGCTCTCACCAACAAGAAGGATCGGACCCTTGTCCTTCTTGATGTGAGACTCTGCTGTTTTCAGCATATTTAGAAGCTCAGGCAGGGAGGAATTCAGTTTGTTCATGTGATAATTCACGACAAACTGCGAGAATGAGTCGGGTAGTGATTGCAGGATCAAATCCTGACTGAGCTCACTGTCCATAGCAAAACCAAGTTGACTTAATCGAGTGATTAAGTCTATAACCTTTAAACAGTGGTCTTGCACAGATGATCCCTCGATCATTCTAGCACGGAACAACTGTTTAGATATCTCATATCTAGCAGTTCTGCTCTGCTCACCATATAGCTCCTTTAAGTTAAGGAGTATGGAGTGAGTATCCATGCTATCATGCTGCCTCTGCAATTCATTATTCATAGAAGCAAGCATGATACATTTGACAGTCAAACTGTCATTTTTCCACATACGATATGTGGCCAATTCCTCCTCAGTTGCATCTTCCCCTGCTGACCCTAGGTCAGGGGTTTCAAGAATGTAGGAAAGTTTTTCTTGTGTGAGAACAATCTTTAAATTCCTCAACCAATCCACATAGTTGGGACCAGTCAATTTGTTTGTATCTAAGATACCTCTAAGTGAGAGTGAAGATGCCATTTTTGCAGAATTAATCTATAATTACAAAGAACACTAATATAAGCAGACCAATCATGATGACATGTATTCAATCAGACAAGGACTTTTATCTAATTGTTACTCCCACTATTTTTATCGAATATCATAACCCTCAAGTATGATGAACGAGAAAATACTAATTTTCTTAGTGGGGTTGAGATCCAAATTTCTTATAAAAGACCTTGTGGGAATCACAACAAGCCCTTATAAGTTCAAAGGTAGGAAACTCTTTCCAATTGCATCCCATGCAATTCCCAACTTTATTCTGTCCTCTAGCACACATATAGTCTTGTGGGAATCACAACAAACTATTGTGTCTAGTTAAGTCAAACCCTTCATTTTTATACAGTCATATTTGAATAATGCTGCCCTTGTGGGAATCACAACAAGGCAACATATTAAAATATGCCATATGCATCATATGCACCAAGATATTACAATATCAATCTCTAATACTAGCCTTGTGGGAATCACAACAAGCTAGCGTAGATATTGACATAATAATATCTAAGCATGAAGGAAGGACCTTTATAGTGTTATATCAGCAATTAGCTTTTCCATAGAGGTCAATCAAATAGTTGGCCAGGTAAGCAGATGGGAGGCTCTCCTTACTTAGTAAGGTCCTAATTAAATAACCACCTGTAGCCTCTTTCCTAGACACCAACTTAGTCAATTGATTCAGAATGGCTCAGCTTAAAGCAATTAACACTACGACTTAATTATGAATTTAGTGAGGGCTTTCAAATAGTAGTATCTTACTAACATTAAGCTCAACCATAAAAGACAATCAAATAATTGGCCAGGAAAGCAGGTGGGAGGCACCCCTCACTCAGAGAGTGAGGTCCTAATTAAGTAACCACCTGTGGCTTCCTTCCTAGACACCAACTGAGTCGATTGTTCCAGAATGGGTCAGCCCAAAATTTTCATACTACTATATTGGTCTCATTGCACATTCTATAATTTAGTACTAGCAATTATACTGTGCTACAACATGAATATAACACTATCTCATAGCATAAACTAATCATGCATACAAACAACCTAGCTATCTCATAGCATCAAGATAATAGCATGTATTATCATTTGGTTAAACTGATTAAGGGTGGCTCTGATACCACTGTTAGGGTTTCCCAGTGCCCTAGGGCGCAGCGGAAGATACGGGATTATAAAATTTTCTTATAAAACCCATTATATGAAACCCTAATAAGCCAAGATCACCTTAATAGTATAACCAAATAATGTAGAAAATATAATCTTGGTATAGAAGAATACCTATCACGCTATATCCAATATGTCTGAAGATGTCCTAAGGTGCCCAAATGTTCACCCTCCGATGTTGATCCACACAGGAATGGGTTCAAGACTCTAGCTCCACCAAAACTTGATTCTAATTGTTCAATCCTTCCAAAGGATTTAATTGGCTGATTTTCCTTCACTTCTTCCTTTCTACCTCTAAAACATTCACTAGCCTTTTTGTCCTAAAGAAGACCCTCTTGTCTTGGGTTAGGACAAAAGAGAGAGGCTTGTAAGAAAGAAGGGATAAGGGAGAGAGAAGGAGAGGCTTTTTCTTGGATGATCTTTAGAACCCCAAGGCACCTCCTTATTTATAAGAGATGGAGGGATGCATCATAAAGGGATGCATCCCATCCACACACCTCATCATGATGAGGCATGTGCCAAGAGATGCATCCCATCATGATGGGGTGCTAAGGAGAAGGGTGTATCAACTTCTTTCTCACATCTCCCTCTTAAATCCTGATGATCCAAGGGCCCAAATGCAGTGAACCAAAGCCAATGGTCCAGATCTAGGCGCCATCTAATGGTCCAGATCAGGGCATCATCATCCAGGGTGCCATCCAGTGGTCCAGATTCAGGCGCTGAGCAACGGTCCAGATCTTTCATCCAGAGAGCCATCCAGTGGTCCAGATTCAGGCGCTGAGCAACGGTCCAGATCTTTCATCCAGAGAGCCATCCAGTGGTCCAGTTTCAGGCGCTAACCAGTGGACCAGATCCTTCATCCAGGAAGCCATCCAATGGTCCAGATGAAGGCGCCAACCAGTGGACCAGATCCTTCATCCAGGAAGCGATCCAATGGTCCAGAAGTGAAGGCCCTATCAAACCCAATCCAATTGGGTTTAACCAACTTAAAGAAAACATTAAACCTAATCAAATCAGGTCTAATTAAAGCCAAATGGGTTTCAACTCTTGGCTAACCCATATTAGGTCATGATCTAATCATATTAGATCAACCTAATCTAAGAATCATATTCGAATTTAATTCGAATCAGGAGCTAGGGTTTGCAACACGTGCTAGCATGTTCATCTTGCAAACATGATCTAATCCAATTAGACCCTTGATCAATTCCCTTGTGTGTGACCCATTGGGTTCCTTATCTTAGCCAGCAGTAGGTGCAGGTGCAAGTTGACCTAACCTGATTAGAATACCTCTAATCCAATTTAGGTTCAATTTAGTGCTAAACCTGACTTAGCAATCAGAACCTTTCTGATGCTTTGATCTAATCAAACTCTTTGATCCGATCAACCCACAAGACATGATTGACGTCTAGCAACGTATCATGTCTACCCGGAAGATGAGGAATGTATTGGACAAATCCAAACATACCCTTCAGTGGAAAGTTACTGTGCAATTCAATCCCTCAGTCATACTACATCCTGAATAAGTGCTCGAGTATGGATCAATATCAAACTCAATCACTTATTCATGTCTCTCTCAATCTTTTATATGATAATTCAAACAATGAAACATTAGAAACTCTTTCTAATATTCATTTTGCTTTGATCAAAGGCTTCTTGAATCATCATAAGATTAGAGTAAGTAGGATGTTACCTTCTCTTACTAGAAGTGACTGATTCCTTGTTGACCTACTCACAACCTTCGTACAAAATCCACCATATCCAGAATACCCCGTACACAACGCAATGTCGTGAATGAGGGTAAACCAAAACATAGCTTCAAGTGCACAAGGTACCATGGTGATCTCAGGTCTAAGGATCACTTGCACAACTCCCACTATGAGAACCATCTTTTGATAATTAAGTAAGAATCCATAAGATGTTCTCATGGCTGGTCATTTCAGTGAACTCATTCCTCTAATGAGCACCCACATCTTTGTATTAGTGTCTCACACAAGTGATTGTGAGATCAATCACCCTCTACATTGAGCATACATAAGATGTGCCAGTCTTTCCGGTAATATTGATCCCCGACTCAATATACCAATTTGACTGGGAATATTCTAAATTAGGATTTTAGGATTTTAGGTCTCACTGGTATGATCTCATCATAACCCTAAAACCAATGTCCTAATTTATGGGGTTCATCATCCAATAATAAAATAGATAAGCAGCAAATGATGAAACACAATGCCTTTATTGATATATATCGAGTGTCAAAGTACATGATTTGGAGGATTACAAAGAGAAACCCATCAAATGATTGGCTTATAGGGCATCTACTCTTTCAGTATGTGTCTGAGATTTCTAAATTTTACTCTTTTTAGGTCTGAAATATTTGAGAATGGTGTGCTTACTTTTGATCTGCTTTATTGTCCCAAGCAGACAGCTACAACAAAGAAGGTGAGATATCTACTCACCCACTTGATCTTAATCTGCATAGTTCTTAATCTATATTCTAAATGATGGTTATCTTACTGCAGAAGAGTGGAGGGGATGGTCAACAAGGGGATCGGCCCGCGGGGTGCAAGCAGCAGTAAGGCTTTTCTGGAATGAAGTATTTTTCGGGCTTTCTAGAGTGTAGGTTGAAGTATCTGTTTTCAGGTGTTGGCTAAGTGAAGTGATGCGTTCTCATTCCATGCTGTTGTTTTATGTGGAAAATATGAGGAAGAGGAAGTTTTGGTGTCTTCGACATTTTTATACTACCTTTAGTTTATTCTTTTACTCGCCTTGCGGGAGACGGTTGTTAGATTATTTGTATGCCTTTTTTGTCGGGGAAGATTTTTGTACTGCCTTTCTAGCGTATACCCGGATGAACTATTAATTGTTATATTTATATATAATGATTATTGTGCCTTCCTGATTTTTGAATATGATGCTAGTATGCTTTCATGGTTCTGAATGTACTGCAGAGGCTTCTGTAATTTATGTTCCTTCTCAAAGTTGTAGAGGGATCCATGGTTTATGGTGAATGCCTACATCCATTCTGTCTTGAGAATTTTGTAATTCCTTTTTGTACTGTGGTATTATTGTCTTGAATTTTAGGAAAAAATAAGAACAAGACGATGCATTTTTTTTTTGTTAAAAAATAGTACGGAGAATAATTGATTCAAATAGTTTTGTTGTGAACTGTGAAACATGGATGCCCCTTGAATCGACATCCAGTATATTCTCTCCCCTCCCAGGCACATCTACTGTATTCTCTTCCTTTTATTAGTCATTTCTCATAATATGCCAATAAAAATGCTTTGGAGATTCGTTATCGCGGCCTACCTCATGCTATTGCCAATGTTATGTTCAGCTGCTCTCCAAAAGTTACTGCAAGTTACTGCAAGTTACTCCAAATGTTATGCTATTGCCAATGCTTTGTATTTAATGTTATCGCGGCCATTTGGATTCTAAGGGAGACCACCCCCAAAAGTTACTGCAAGTTGCTTGGCCAATCTTCATACAACACTCTTGATGGAGCTCTCAATCTTCCCACCATTATAGAAATCTTTTTGGTCTGGATGAAAATACAGCATGCCCACCTGTCTGGAGGACTGCAAGAAGAACTGCCATGCAACGAGTTTCTCATTCTAACCCATGGTTAACGACGCTTTATTGCGTCGCTCAAGTAGCATACACCGACGCTTTTAAGCGTCGGCATAGTCCAACACAAAATACGGTGGGAAGCGTGGGTTGAAGTACGCCGACGCTTTTAAGCGTCGGGTTTGTATAAAATGAACGACGCTTTTAAGCGTCGGCATAGTGGTTGAAGTATGCCGACGCTTTTAAGCGTCGGGTTTGTATAAAATGAACGACGCTTAAAAGCGTCGGCATAGTCCAACACAAATACGGTGGGAAGCGTCGGTTGAAGTACGCCGACGCTTTTAAGCGTCGGGTTTGTATAAAATGAACGACGCTTAAAAGCGTCGGCATAGAGCGACGACGCTTTTTTGACGCGTCGGATTAAACCCGACCCACGCCCACCTGCCCGACGTCTGACCCACGCTTTGCGATGCGTGGGCTGGAAATTCGCCGACGCTTAAAAGCGTCGGGAGAGACCAAAAAAAGCGCCGGAAGATATCCTTTCTTTTGTAGTGTTATTAATTGGCATGTGTAACAAGGGCAAAAGTTAATGATAAGAAATATAAATTAATTACATCACCTCAAATTTGTTCCACATTCCAACTTTAGCATGTGTAGGGACCTCCCTCCATGACAACCACGGACCATTGAAAAATTGGCGCATGATAGCAACAGCTTTGTGACTGACCTGATAATCAAGAAACCTGCAATTTAAAAAATATTCATTAGAAAATAAATTAAATACTTTAAATGCAACAAACACATAAATTCAAATTAGTGATATAAGAAAGTGATATTTTTATACATTCCTCTTGTGCACCTAACAATCACTTTTCCATTTGCATCAACAGGGGCTTTAAGGGTTGGTTCTCGGCCATTGCTCTGTCTTGGATCAATCCCAAGTTCATCATTCATCTGATCCTCATTCATTGTATCCTCATGATTTTGCACTGCACCATTCATTTCTTCATCGTTTATTTCTTCATTTGTATCCACCTCTTCAATCATGTCCCCATCAGGAATGTAATCATCATCATCATGACAATCCTCGACACGCTCAGGCAACCTAGAAGGTTGAGGAGGAACTTGAGTAGCAGCCAGTATTAAAGCTGCTTTTCCATTACCTCTTGGTTTCCCTTTTTTCTTGGCCATAACTGCACAACAATAAAAAGTTGTAGTTATTTCACAATGTAAATGTCAACAAATCCAATCAAAGTAAAGAACAATCAGTGGACCTGTTGCTTTCCCTTTGCTCTTTCTCATGTCTGCACAATTATAATTTATAAGTCTAAAATTAGTTATATTAGCATTCACAAAGTTGCATGTTGTATTTTAATCTTCCTCAGCCTCATGCTCCTCTTCCTCGGTTTGTTCATCTTCAAAATCTTCTTCTTCATCCTCAAAGTCCTCTTCCATTTGGTTAGTCGTCAACTCAATTTCTGCTGCATCAATATCTTCTGTATCTCTATTAACACCAACCAAAATGTCTGGATCATCAAGCTCATCTGTCATCGAGATTGGGGTAGGAATCCTGTGGTTTTCTTCTTGATAAAAATCAAGAAAATTTTCTTCTGTCACACTAGGAGTGAACCTACCTCTAGCTTTTGTCTTAATTACTGCCCACCACAATCTTCGATTCTTCTTCTTACCTGGGTAACCAGTATAGAACACCTGATGTGCTTGTTGAGCTAATATAAAAGGATCATTGGTTGGAAGTCTTAGTTTGTAATTGATCTCAACGAGGCCATGTTGAGGGTGCACTTTCATACCCTTATCTCTATCATACCAGTCACATTTGAATAACACTACTTTATTACCAACCCCAAAATAGTCTAACTCGATAATGTCAACCAACATCCCATAATAGTCACTCTCAAAGTCATTGTAACTGCTTCCCTTAATGCACACACCACTGTTGAAGGTGCTTTTATCCTTTCCATATTCTTTGGTGTGAAATCTGTACCTATTCACAAAGTAGCCTTTATAACATTTAACTTTATTCCCAGGGCCATATGATAGGTCCTTTAAGCGCCCATCAACATGATTTTTATTGTCGTTAACCTAGCATGATAAAAATAATATCATAAGAATAAATCAAGAGAAAGTCTAATTTATTATTATATTTATGAATTATGTACTCACATATGACCTAAACCAAGCCGGAAACTCCATTTCGCGTCGTCTTTCCAAATCTATTTGGCTTATATTTGGACAAGATTGGCGGATATAATCATCAAAATACCTACAAGACAAAAGCTATAATCACATATATTGTACTCCATATGTATTTTTAAGCATGATTATAATTAAGTACTTGTGTAACTTACTTTCCAAAAGGTTGAACCTCCTCACAATTCATGTTGCCCAGATAGACAACCCAAGAGGGGGGGTGAATTGGGTTTTAAAATAATTTTACAATTAAAACTTTTGTAGATGACTAATTAATACTTTTGCAAGGTGATTAATTAGTTGCTATGTGCTGTGAGTGAAATGAGAATGAGAGAAAGAGAGACAAGCAATCACAAACACGATGTTTATAGTGGTTCGGAGCTAACCCTTGCTCCTACGTCCACTCCCCAAGCCTCACTTGGGAATTCACTATAACCCCTTGGATTACAGCCGGTTGTTTTCCAAGCTCACAACCAAACTTGTTGTTTTACGAGCTCACAACGAACTCGGTCGGTTTTCCCAGGCTCACCGACTAGAACCAACCCCGATTGTTTTTCCGGGATCACAATCGAACCCTTACACGTTGGTTTTACACTCGGCTCACCAACCAACCTCTACACCCTTGATTCAATCCCCCGATTGAATCAAACAAAGACAATATGGAAAGAATAAGAAACAAACAGAAAAACTGAGCTTCTTAAAAAGCAGATTTGCTACAATATAAACTAGAGAGAAGTTAAGAGCCCTCAAACACTTTTGCGTTGGAATAGAATAAGGCTTCTTGAACTTTGAGTCTCCTCTGGAACGTCTGATCGACTTGAATGCAGGAGGAGACTTCTTTCAATGCTGGGAAGAGGTTGTTGGATTGAGTTAATGGCGCTCTTCCTTCTTTTTCATTGAAAGCAAGTTTGCAGAGAATAAATGCTTGATCTCTTTGAATGGAATGGTAGTTCTCTGCCTTGCTACAGTCCTCTGTGGCTATTTAAGCCATCCCCCACAGAAACTAGCCGTTAGACACCTATTTCTGCCCGTTCTGCACACTCTGCACAACCTGACAATGTGTCCGTTGGGGTCGGAGTCGACTCGCGCGATCAGGAGTCGACTCGGCTGTAGCGGGAGTCGACTCATGCTTTTCTGGAGTCGACTCGGCAACTGTTCCGGATTTGAATTAAAGTAGCTTCTTCGACTGGGAGTCGACTCGTCTTGACCCGGAGTCGACTCGCCAACTTCTGGAGCTGACTTGGCATTTTCGGAGTCGGCTCCTCCCATGAAATCCGTAGATCAACTTTTCAATTTGGTCCGCTCGAGTCGACTCGACAGTCCTGGGAGTCGACTCGGCGCTCAGAGCCCGAACTCCCGATCTTCTGTCTTTTGGCTCGTCCAGTCTTGGAGTCGACTCGAACTTCCCCGGAGTCGACTCGGCTCTCAGTTTCCGAAACTTAGTCTTCTGCCTTTTTGGTGTACCGCTGCCTTGGAGTCGACTCGAGCTGTCTGGGAGTCGACTTGGCTCTCAGAGACAACAAATTGATCTTCTGTCTTTTTGGGTCGCGCTGTCTTGGAGTCGACTCGCATATTGCGGGAGTCGACTCGAATCTCAGAGTCCGAAAACGGTTCTCTCACTTTTGCCTTGTGTTCCACTGAGAGTCGACTCTCACTTTCTTTGGAGTCGACCTGCCAACCATCGGAGTCGACTCGCGTTCCACAGGAGTCGACTCGAATCTCAGGGTCGAAAAAACGCTCTCTGACTTTTCTGTCTGTAGCTTCTTGGAGTCGACTTATATTACTCCGGAGTCGACTCGGTAAGCATCGGAGTCGACTCGCGCACTTCAGGAGTCGACTCGCTGACAGGTTTTGAGTTGATGCTTTCTGTTCGTCTGTCTGTTCTCAGTCGGAGTCGACTCGTACTGGTCTGGAGTCGACTCGAGCCCGTGCCAGTGATTCTGATACGCTTGGAGTCGACTCGTAATATCCTGGAGTCGACTCAAGTCTCAGACTTTGGTTCAAACTGACTTCATACCTTATCCAAAATATCTTGAACCAAGTCTAGAAACACTTAGACACGATTTTCACTGAAACACTTAATTGAATTCATTAGTAAACATAAGATATACTCAAACGCTTTGAGCTCATCAAAATCAAATAGGGGTTTTAATCAATCACTCCACAATCTCTCCCTTTTTTATGATGACAAAACTTTGAGTATATGTAAAGTGAATTGCTTAATAAACAAGGAAATAAAATCCATAAATGAATTCAAATGTCTGGTTATTTGATTTATCCAATCTTGAAAGGTGTGAAATAATAAATTTTGGAGTTAAAGCTTCCCCTTTCATTTGGAATTATATAAGCCTTCATATCATGCAATCAATTGTTTGGCTTATATATATTTAATGATTTAGCTTTCTTAAAAATTCAGATTCTCCCCCTCAACATACGCATTCTACTTTGTTTTGATTCTCTGAATTTCCTTTTAATGCATTGAAGTTTTTGAACTGAAATTTTTGGTTTTTAGAGGGAAAATCTGTCAATTTGTTTTAATTTTCATTTTGATTCCTTTTATGTTGATTCCATTTACATATCTATTAAATATTTCTCCCCCTTTTTGTCATCGTATCAAAAAGGAGGTAATCAGAACACACAATCAATCATAGATCAAATGGCACAGAATTGCAGAAAATATGGCTACTCATTGTATTGATTTGTATGTAAATACATTTGAGAATACAATAAGTAAAGGAAAACAATACATATCCAAATACAAAATGATATCTAGGGCTTCCTCGAAGAGGATGTGGCTCCCCGAGGCATGCGCTCAGCGAGTGCTTGGACCGCATTGGTGACGTGCTCTAGCTGTCGGATGATGGCCGAGGTGGCCCTGCTATGCATCGTGTCGAGCTCGGTCACCGACTTCTGAAGTGCGTCCAGCTTGTCGATGAGCACATTCGACAAGCGCTCGGCCCCCTGAGTAGTGGTGCTCATGTCCTTCCGGATGTCATCGCGCATCTTCCGAGTGATACCCGTAACCTCACTCATGCTGGAGAACTGAGCCTGGATCAAGCTCCGGACATTGTAGATCTCTTCCCGTACATGGGCCGTCATGTCAGTCACGGCAGTCAAGGAAGGGACCAACTCAGAAGATGTGGGTGCAGGAGTGGGAGCAGGCACTGAACCTCGGAGCTCCCGAAGTAGATCATCCCGCAGGTCTTTGACAATCTCCTGCCGCAACTCCAGGAGCTGCTCAGGAGCGATCCGGACCTCCATGGGTGGTGGAGCTGAGGAGGAGGGTCCGGCTGAGGTGGAGGGTACTGGAGTGGAAGGCTGAGTGGGATAATCAGAGTCTGGGTCAGGACTAGGAGAGTGTCTGGTGGTACGTGTGGAGGTAGAAGACTTCCTAACCCATGTCCCCTCGACCTTCCGAAACCCCATCCTGTGTAGGGTCCCCGGACGCATGCGATCTGTCCATCGCAATGCGCGAGAGGGTTCCCCCTCAGGAATAGGGATCTCGGCCTCCCTAAAGATAAGGGTGAACATCATACCGTAGGGTAGGGTGAGCCTAGGTCTATCTAGTGGCTCACATAGATACCTATACATCATCTTGGGAAAGTTGATTGGGGTGTCCTGGAGGATGTAGAACATGAGAGCTAGGTCTCTCTCAGATACAAAATCAAATCTCCCGGTCTTAGGGAACAAGGACCTAGACAGGATGCTCAGGAGGATCCGCACCTCAACTGGAAGTGAGCTAGCGGATACCTCGTCTAAGGGGGACTGAGGAGGATATCCTAGTATGGCCGTAAGGGCCTCAGTCCTATCCTCGGGGTGTGTGGGAGCCACCCCTACTTGTGGAAGGTGGAGGATGTGGGCAATGATATCCTCCGAAATGAACAAAGGGACACCGGCTACCGTGCCCTCTATACCCCCATCTCCTCGATGGACGGTACCGTAAAACTCTCTAACTAATCCAGGGTAAGTGGGGAGATCTAATGTAAGGAAATACTCTAAGCCCTGGACACGCAATCTCTCACCTATGGTGAAGCCCTCCCGGGAGAGATAGTCAAAATCGACATATCTCCCGGTGGAGACCGCCTTCCCGGCACACGGCCTCGCGGGAACTGCCCTCGGCGGGGAACGAGCCGGAGGTTGTGACCTCGCGGGATCGTGCCGAGCCTTGGAGCGCCTCTCGGGACCGGCCTCGGGTTGGGACCTCTTCCGGACAACGGCTTTACGAGGCATAGTGACCTAGAATGGGAGGAAAAGCCCTAATGGACGGTGAAAAGGTCGACGGAAAAAGCTTGGGGACGACCGGGGACGACCTAGGAGTCGGCTCTAGGGCTTGTGAACAGTGGCGGCGGAGAATAGAAATGTTTTGAAAACGATGGAGCTAGGGTTAAAAAGTCGGATCCCGACTGCGAGTCGACTCCTCTGAGTCGCGAGTCGACTCCTCTGAGTCGCGAGTCGACTCGACCTCGAGTCGACTCCAAAGTATGCGCGAGTCGACTCTCCTTATGCGCCTATTGACCTTGAGTCGACTCCCGACTGTATGCGAGTCGACTCACCCTCTGCGGCCATTGATCTCGAGTCGACTCCCGTAAATGTCCGAGTCGACTCTCCCTTACGAGCCGACTCTGAAACTTACTCGAGTCGTCTCGAACTTTGGCACGCACCTAAAAATCATGCTATGTTCGTGCCGAATGAGGAAAAATCACTAAATTATGATCTGATTTGATGATCATTGAAAAGAAACTCTATTTTAACCACAATCTAATCATCAAAATCAATGAATCTAGTGAAAATTACCACTAGGATGGATCAATCACTCCTAATCCCCTCCTAAGCACACTAAATCTCTCTTCACTTAAGGGTTTTGTAAAAATGTCAGCTAATTGATCATCAGTACAAACAAATTGAAGTGTCACATCACCATTCAGTACATGATCTCTTATGAAGTGATGTCTTATCTCAATATGTTTAGTTCTTGAATGCTGAATTGAATTTTTAGTTAGATTAATGGCACTTGTATTATCACAATTAATGGAAATTTTGTCTTGTTTAATGCCATAATCTTCTAATTGTTGTTTGATCCACAAGATTTGAGAACAACAACTCCCGGCTGCAACATATTCAGCTTCAGCAGTAGATAAAGCAACCGAGTTTTGTTTCTTACTAAACCATGAGATTAGGTTTTCTCCTAGAAATTGACAAGACCCGCTGGTACTTTTTCTATCAAGTTTACATCCAGCAAAGTCTGAATCTGTGTATCCTATTAATTTTAGGCTAGATTCTTTAGAATACCATAAACCTATATTCTTGGTTCCTATTAGGTATTGAAAGATTCTTTTGACTGCAATTAGATGAGATTCTTTAGGATTAGACTGATATCTTGCACACATGCAAACACTAAACATGATATCAGGTCTACTTGCAGTTAAATACAACAAAGATCCTATCATACCTCTATATAGCTTCTGATCTACAGATTTACCTGATTCATCTTGGTCTAATTTGCATGATGAGCTCATGGGGGTGCTGATTGATTTGTTTCCCTCCATATCAAACTTCTTGAGCATCTCCTTGATGTATTTGGCTTGACTGATGAAGATGCCTTCTTCAGATTGTTTGATTTGAAGTCCAAGGAAGTAATTCAGCTCTCCCATCATGCTCATTTCAAATTCACTCTGCATCAAATCAGCAAATTCTTCGCAGAGGCGATTGTTAGTAGCACCGAAAATAATATCATCAACATAAATCTGTACTAATAACATATCTTTGTTTTGCCTTTTCAAAAACAGTGTTGTATCTACATTACCCCTAGAGAACTCATGTTCTAATAGGAATTTGCTAAGTCTCTCATACCATGCTCTAGGTGCTTGTTTCAAACCATAAAGTGCTTTGTTCAATTTATAAACATGATTAGGGTATTGATGATTTTCAAAACCAGGAGGTTGTTCTACATATACCTCCTCATTAATATACCCATTTAAAAATGCACTTTTTACATCCATTTGAAATAATTTAAAGTCCTTAGAGCATGCAAAAGCTAGTAAAAGTCTAATTGCTTCAAGTCTAGCTACCGGAGCAAAGGTTTCATCAAAATCTATACCTTCTTCTTTATTATAACCCTTTGCTACTAGTCTAGCCTTATTCCTTATTACAATACCATTTTCATCAAGTTTATTTTTATAAATCCATTTGGTACCTATAATTGAATATTCAGTAGGTCTTTCAACTAGATTCCATACTTTGTTTCTAGTAAATTGGTTTAATTCTTCTTGCATTGCATTTATCCAATTTACATCTTTTTCAGCTTCTTCTATGTGTTTGGGCTCAAAATGTGAAACGAAAGCTAGATGATTGTTTAAGTTCCTAAGGGATGCTCTAGTCCTAATAGGTTGAGATGGATCATCTAGAATTAATTCCTTAGGATGCCCGTGAGCATACCTCCAAGCTTTAGTTAGCCCATGATCCACAATAGCCTCTTGGCTTGATGATGCACCTTTAATTAATTTTTGATTATCATCTTGTAATGTCATCTCATCTATCTTTTCTTCAAGAATTTCAGCATCATCATCAAAATTAACTCTCTTGCTAGAAGAGATGTCACTAGAATCATCAAATACAACATGTATAGATTCTTTTATAACTAAGGTTCTTTTATTAAAGACTCTATAGGCTTTGCTAGTTGTAGAGTATCCCAAGAATATAGCCTCATCAGATTTTGAGTCAAATTTTTCTAGATTATCTTTTCCATTATTATGAACAAAACACCTACATCCAAAGACATGAAAATAGTTTACCTTTGGTTTTCTGTTTTTCCAAAGTTCATAAGGTGTTTTCTTTATAATAGGTCTCAATAAAACTCTATTTAGTATATGACAGGAAGTATTAATGGCTTCTCCCCATAAGTACTTAGGAAGGTTACTTTCACATAACATAGTTCTAGCCATTTCCTCTAGAGTTCTATTTTTCCTCTCCACAACTCCATTTTGTTGTGGTGTCCTAGGTGCAGAAAAGTTGTGTGTTATCCCCTTTTTACTACAAAATTCTTCAAATAAATAATTTTCAAATTCGGTACCATGGTCACTTCTAATAGCTATTACTGAAGTATCCCTAGCATTGGTTACTTCTTTATGAAATTTCTTGAAAACTGAAAAAGCTTGATCCTTATAAGTTAAGAACATGACCCAAGTGTATCTAGAATAATCATCTACAATAACTAGACCATATTTATTTCCACCTAGGCTTGTGGTTCTAGTTGGTCCGAATAGGTCCATGTGTAGTAGTTCTAGAGGTCTAGAAGTTGAGACACAATTTATAGATTTAAAGGAGTTCCTTGATTGTTTGCCAAATTGACATGCTTCACAAATTTTATTCTTTTCAAACTTTAATTTTGGCAAACCTATCACAGAATCTCTTTTAACTAGTTTGGATATTGTGTCCATGCTTGCATGACCTAACTTACGGTGCCATAACCAACTAGCATCATTGTCCTTAGTTTCATTAACAACTAAGCATGGGTTGTGTTTGGCAAGATCCTCAAGGTCTACAACATACACATTCCCACGTCTTATTCCTTTAAAAACTAAACTATTGTCATTTGGGTTTGTTACGATGCATAGTGATGGTTTAAACATAACATCATAGCCTCTATCACATAATTGACTAATGCTTAATAAATTATGCTTAAGACCATCAACATATCGAACATTATCAATAAAAGTAGAAGGGGTAATTTGTACTTTACCTATACCAATGATGTGACCTTGGTTGTTGTCTCCAAAAGTCACAGCACCTCCCTTCTTAGCTTCAAGGGTGAAGAATTGATCCTTGTCACCCGTCATGTGTCTTGAGCAGCCACTGTCCAAATACCAGCAATTTTTGTTGACCTTGGCTGCAAGACACTCCTACACAAGCAGATCATATAATCTTAGGTACCCAAGTTTTCTTGGGTCCTTCATGGTTAGTCATATTGGTTCCTTTTGGAACCCATACCCTTTTAATTTTTCTTTTAGTTTTTTCTTTTCTATAGTCACATATGTTTGCTTTATGTCCTACAGTTCCACAACAAAAGCAGGTTACTTTCTTAGTTTTGCTTTCTCCAGCTTTAACAAAGAAGTTACTAAGAAGTTTTTGCTTATTTTTAGGTTTATATCCTAAACCCGCTCTATTAAATACGGCTCGTTGACTATTAAGTATCATATTCAGTTTTTCTGAACTATATGTAAATTTTTCAACCAAAGGTTTGTACTTTTCAAGTTCTTTAGTTAGAGTTTGTTTTTTGATTTTTAGAATGTTTAAATCTTTTATGACATTCTCGTTTAAGATTTGTTTATTGTTTTTAAGTTCTGAAATTTCTTTAGTTAGTTTTTCAATATCTTTACTCAAGGTATTAGTCTTTTGAGTTAAGAGTTGATTGCTTGTCTTAAGTTCTAAATTTTCTTTGGTGATAGAATCCTTATCCTTAACTAATTTATCGTATTTATGTAAGTAAGATTGATTAGCTAGCTTTAGCTCTTTGTTCTTAAGGTTTATAGCCTTATATTCTATCATTAATTCATTAAATGCATCATACAATTCATCAAATGTAAAATCTAGATGCGTTTCGGACGTTACCTAATTTTCATTGGCCATGAAGCAGAAATTGGCCTTTTCTTCTTGTTCTTCATCCGATGATGAAGATGATGCGTCGGAGTCCGATAAGGTGGTGACAAGGGCTTTCTTCTTCTTGTACTTGCTGCTCTTCTTTAGTAAGGGACACTCAGCTCTGATGTGTCCCGGCTTTTTGCACTCATAGCAACCAATCCCCTCATTTTTCCTTTCCTTATCTTTATCCTTGCGATAGGAATTTGAGGGGCCTCTCCTTTGATGATAGGACTTCTTGTGGTTGATGAATTTTCTGAATTTGCGCACAAGAAGAGCCTCATCATCATCTCCCTCATGATCCTCTTCTTCACTGCTGCTACTGCAAGATAAGTCCTTGTTAGATGATGTAGATTTAAGAGCTATTACCTTTTTCTTATGGGAGGACTCTTCTTCGCTGTGCTGCTTCATTGTTAGCTCGTGAGTCATTAGGGATCCAAGGAGCTCTTCAAGTGGAAGTTTGTTCAAGTCCTTAGCTTCTTGGATTGCCGTCACCTTGGCTTCCCATGACCTTGGTAGACAGCGAAGAATTTTTCTGACAAGATCACTGTTAGTATAGTTTTTGCCAAGGCTTTTTAGGCCATTGACAATGTCAGTAAACCTAGTGAACATGCTAGTGATTGTCTCATTAGAATCCATCTTAAATAGTTCATACTTATGAACTAATATATTTATTTTGGATTCTTTGACTTGATTCATGCCCTCATGGGTCACTTCAAGTCTGTCCCAAATCTCTTTTGCAGAATTGCAAATAGAGACTCTATTGAATTCATTCCTATCTAATGCACAGTAAAGCACATTCATTGCTTTAGAATTGAGTTGTGCCTTTCTCATGTCATGTTCATCCCAATCCTTTTCTAGTTTGGGTACAGTGACCCCCTCTACATAGATGGATGGGATGTATGGTCCATTTGATACAATGGTCCACATCTCATAGTCTTGGGCTTGGATGAATATTCTCATCCTAGCCTTCCAATATGAGTAATCGGATCCATTAAAGAATGGGGGTCTTTGGGTGGACTGACCCTCAATGTGGGAAGATCCAAATGGGGTTGTCATTTCGATCTTTTACTCTTAGGGTAGAAGAGTTTAGGCTCTGATACTACTTGTTGCCCAGATAGACAACCCAAGAGGAGGGGTGAATTGGGTTTTAAAATAATTTTACAATTAAAACTTTTGTAGATGACTAATTAATACTTTTGCAAGGTGATTAATTAGTTGCTATGTGCTGTGAGTGAAATGAGAATGAGAGAAAGAGAGACAAGCAATCACAAACACGATGTTTATAGTGGTTCGGAGCTAACCCTTGCTCCTACGTCCACTCCCCAAGCCTCACTTGGGAATTCACTATAATCCCTTGGATTACAGCCGGTTGTTTTCCAAGCTCACAACCAAACTTGTTGTTTTACGAGCTCACAACGAACTCGGTCGGTTTTCCCAGGCTCACCGACTAGAACCAACCCCGATTGTTTTCCCGGGATCACAATCGAACCCTTACACGTTGGTTTTACACTCGGCTCACCAACCAACCTCTACACCCTTGATTCAATCCCCCGATTGAATCAAACAAAGACAATATGGAAAGAATAAGAAACAAACAGAAAAACTGAGCTTCTTAAAAAGCAGATTTGCTACAATATAAACTAGAGAGAAGTTAAGAGCCCTCAAACACTTTTGCGTTGGAATAGAATAAGGCTTCTTGAACTTTGAGTCTCCTCTGGAACGTCTGATCGACTTGAATGCAGGAGGAGACTTCTTTCAATGCTGGGAAGAGGTTGTTGGATTGAGTTAATGGCGCTCTTCCTTCTTTTTCGTTGAAAGCAAGTTTGCAGAGAATAAATGCTTGATCTCTTTGAATGGAATGGTAGTTCTCTGCCTTGCTACAGTCCTCTGTGGCTATTTAAGCCATCCCCCACGGAAACTAGCCGTTAGACACCTATTTCTGCCCGTTCTGCACACTCTGCACAACCTGACAATGTGTCCGTTGGGGTCGGAGTCGACTCGCGCGATCAGGAGTCGACTCGGCTGTAGCGGGAGTCGACTCATGCTTTTCTAGAGTCGACTCGGCAACTGTTCCGGATTTGAATTAAAGTAGCTTCTTCGACTGGGAGTCGACTCGTCTTGATCCGGAGTCGACTCGCCAACTTCTGGAGCTGATTTGGCATTTTCGGAGTCGGCTCCTCCCATGAAATCCGTAGATCAACTTTTCAATTTGGTCCGCTCGAGTCGACTCGACAGTCCTGGGAGTCGACTCGGCGCTCAGAGCCCGAACTCCCGATCTTCTGTCTTTTGGCTCGTCCAGTCTTGGAGTCGACTCGAACTTCCCCGGAGTCGACTCGGCTCTCAGTTTCCGAAACTTAGTCTTCTGCCTTTTTGGTGTACCGCTGCCTTGGAGTCGACTCGAGCTGTCTGGGAGTCGACTCGGCTCTCAGAGACAACAAATTGATCTACTGTCTTCTTGGATCGCGCTGTTTTGGAGTCGACTCGCGTATTGCGGGAGTCGACTCGAATCTTAGAGTCCGAAAACGGTTCTCTGACTTTTGCCTTGTGTTCCACTGAGAGTCGACTCTCACTTTCTTTGGAGTCGACCTGCCAACCATCGGAGTCGACTCGCGTTCCACAGGAGTCGACTCGAATCTCAGGGTCGAAAAAACGCTCTCTGACTTTTCTGTCTGTAGCTTCTTGGAGTCGACTCATATTACTCCGGAGTCAACTCGGTAAGCATCGGAGTCGACTCGCGCACTTCAGGAGTCGACTCGCTGACAGGTTTTGAGTTGATGCTTTCTGTTCGTCTGTCTGTTCTCAATCGGAGTCGACTCATACTGGTCTGGAGTCGACTCGAGCCCGTGCCAGTGATTCTGATATGCTTGGAGTCGACTCGTAATATCCTGGAGTCGACTCAAGTCTCAGACTTTGGTTCAAACTGACTTCATACCTTATCCAAAATATCTTGAACCAAGTCTAGAAATACTTAGACACGATTTTCACTGAAACACTTAATTGAATTCATTAGTAAACATAAGATATACTCAAACGCTTTGAGCTCATCAAAATCAAATAGGGGTTTTAATCAATCACTCCACAATTCAGAAGAACATATAATTCAGCAGCACTAAACTCCTGAGTAGTCAAATGCCTTCCAAAAGGTTTCCCAAAAGGCCGACCTTGATGAGTAAAAATGGATGGACGATCCATGAGATCAAACTCCCCTTCGTCTTCATTACGGAGAACTTGATTTAACCTCGTTTGTATAGAAGGCTCAAAATAATGCGAACAGAAAGTTGATATTTCTTCTATGATGTAAGCCTCGACAATAGAACCTTCAATCGATGCTCGATTCTTTACCTTCTGCTTTATATTATGCATAAGCCTATAAATAAGATTAATATGTTAATTTCTCAAATTTAATGGATACAAAGAAACTATTTAATGGATTTACAGAAATTGTTACCTTTCAAAGGGGTACATCCATCTGTACTGCACGGGCCCCCCAACCTTAGCTTCATAAGCTAGATGAACAGGTAAGTGCTCCATTGAGTCAAAAAATGCAGGAGGGAATATCTTCTTAAGTTTGCAGAGAGTTACCACAATATTTTTCTCAAGAACCTCCATATCTCGGACACGCAGAGTTGTGCTGCATAAATCTCTAAAGTAACAGCTTAATTCTGTCAATGCATTCCACACTGGTGCTGGCAATACTTCACGGAATGCAATTGAAAGCAATCTCAGCATGAAAACATGACAATCGTGACTTTTTAACCCGTAAAACTTATAATCATCCAGGTTAACACACTTCGATATGTTTGAAGCATATCCATCAGGGAGTCTTAACCCTTTCACCCACTCGCAGACCTCCATTGCTTGGTCTTTGGACAATACATAGGAAGCTGGAGGCTTAACTAGCTTTCCATTAACAAATTGAATCCTCAACTTAGGACGCTTGCAATACAGCTCTAAATCTTGCCTTGCTTTCACATTATCTTTAGTCTTCCCTTTTACATCCATACAAGTGTAAAATATATTGAGAAACACATTTCGAACAATATGCATGACATCTAAATTATGTCGAATAAGTAGTGTATGCCAATAGGGCAACTCCCAAAATATGCTCCTTTTCACCCAATTATGATCTTTACCGAATTCAGGAATGGTGTGCTTAGGGGCTTTCAAACCAAAAGTTATATTAGGTAAGGCAGAGACCCTATTTTTCAACTCCTCACCAGACAGTCGAGGAGGTGGGGGGTCTGTCTCTATTCTACCATTGAAGAAACCATCAACTTGGTATCTGTATGCATGGTCCATGGGCAAGAATTGACGATGGCAGTCAAAAAAAGAAGTCTTCCCACCATGTTGTAGTGTAAAAGTTTTTGAGTTCTCCATACAATACGGGCAGGCCAACTTTCCATGCGTACTCCATCCTGAAAGCATGCCATATGCAGGAAAATCGTTGATAGTCCACAATAAAGCTGCCTTCATTTGAAAATTCTCTTTTCTAAAAATGTCATAAGTGCTGACCCCTACTTTCCACAATATTTTAAGTTCATCAATCAAAGGCCTAAGCAAGACATCGATACTTTTGCCGGGGCTCTTAGGTCCAGAAATGACTAAACTTAGAAAAATGTAGGGTCGTTTCATACATATTGATGATGGAAGATTGTAAACTGTTACGAAAACTGGCCAACAAGAATAAGGACGAGCTGATTGGCTAAAAGGGTTAAAACCATCAGTACATAACCCAAGTCTCACATTACGAGGCTCGGTAGAAAAGGATGGATGAATGCGGTCAAAGTGCTTCCAAGCCTCCCCACAAGCAGGATGCACCATCTCATCTGAATCACCTCCCTTCACATGCCATGACATGTTTTCAGCCGTTCTGCTTGACATAAAAAGCCTCTGAAGTCTTGGTGTTATTGGAAGATATCGCAACCTTCTATAAGGAACATCTTTTCTCCTACCACCACCATCATTTCTTCTGAGTTTATATCGAGGATGACCACAAATGGTACACTCAATCAAATTCTCTGTTTCCTTATAGAATAGCATACAATTATTCTCACAAACATCAATACTTGTATACTCCAATCCCAACTTCCGAAGCATCTTCTTTGATTGATAGAAATCAGGGGGCAGCTTCTCACTTTCCGGCAACATATTCTTCACTATTTTCATGATTCGATCATAGCAAGATATGCTCATATTAAATTCAGACTTGCAATTTAATAATTGACTAATAGCAGATAACTTAGAGTGTTTTTTACACCCTTCCCACAAAGGTACTTCTGCATCTTTCAACAAAAAATAAAAATCTGCAGCATCCTTGTTTGGCTCTTCCTTATGATTAACTTCAAGTGCACTCCTCAAATGAAGTTCCTCTTCTGGGCCCATAGCTTCCATCACCATGGTTCTATATTGCTGACCATGTTCACAACCAACATCCATTGATGTCGATGCTTCTACTGCACTTGTACTTATAGGAGCAACTGCACCAAGTAACTCCCCATGTGCAAACCATGTTGAATACCCCGGTGTAAACCCCTTTCTCAAAAGATGAACATTGACCGTATCACGGTTAAGAAATTTCTGATTGTCACATCTTATACAAGGGCATCTAATCTTATCACCACTACAATACTCTAACTGAGTAAATGCAAACTCAAGGAACCCTTTAACTCCATCACAGAACTCAGCTCTTATATAACCATTTTCACTAAGTCGGTGGTACATCCAATTACGATCAACTAACATAGTTCCTCTAAAAATCAAAAAAATAAAACAACATAAGAAAGCCTAGAAAATATTAGAGAGATGATAAAAAAAGAAAACAACATAAGAAAAACCGAACCATTAAAAACACGAAAGGCAAGATCATAAAAAAATGTAAAAGAAACAAAAACTGGTATGATATTTATGAAAATGAGAAGTTATCATAAGCATGACAAAAATAACTCATTCAATCTTGTCCCAGCATCAGTGACATTAAAAAAACATTCAATATTTACAAAAAGCTGAACATAAGGAATTAATCTTTACAAGTTATCTGTTCATTCATCTAATAACAGCAATATTCAAAAAGCATTTAATTTTTACAAAGACAAGGAATACAAGTCAAATCATCCAAATTTACATATGGAATACTATCTGCTTCACATAGAACAAATGTCAATATACATGATCGCCTCTCATGCTAGGAAAGCATGGTACTTCTTAGCAAGCCTTTTGACCAGCTTCTTGATTGCACACTGGAAATAAGTCACAACCATGAAGCAACACCACTTTCCACCACTTTTCATTTTTCCTTGCAGATGAACAATGATTGTAGTAATGAATAACATAGCAGCCAGTATTAAAATCCATGAACTTTACAGAGTCCCAACCCATCAACCCTCAAAATTACAACAGCTTATTTTTCAACAAAGCTTATTTTAAGATTACAACAGAGCTGGCAAATGGGTTTATTTTAGACATCAAAGGTCTAAAATCCATGAGCTTATTTTAAGATTACAACAGAGCTGACAAAGAAACCATCAAATCACTAAAATCCATGAGCTTATTTTCATATGAAATTACAACAGAGCTGGCAAATGGGTTTAAGATTTTTTAAATAGAGCTGATTTTAGACAAGTCCTTCCACTCGAGTTGCAAGCAAGTTGGGCTGCAAATGGGTCTATAATAATCTCTGATTCAAGCGAGTTGCAAACAGAGCTTAAACAGACCATGATTGAACAGACCATGATTGAACAACTGCTTCCCTTAAACAGAGCTTAACAATAATAACAGAGCTTAACAAATGGGTTTAAGATTGAACAATAACGCTTGCAATACAACTCGAGTTGCATCAAGAATAATTCCAGCATATTAAAAATTAAAATGGGAGGGGGGCGCCGATGGATCCACCTTTTCTTTTTCCATTTTATTTCAGAGGCTGATTTTTTTTCAATCCAAAATATTATGTAAAGGAATCGATAAGAAGTCTTCCAATTAAAAAAGGGGAATGCATTTATAAAGTTACTATAGTCCTATAGCAGTTTCCCCCCAAGCCTGCTGCATTATATAAAGCAGAGACAGGCTTATTCACAATGCAAACAAAAACGATTGAAACTATTGCACAGTATTGTAAAACCACTCCCTTCTTAACTATGCCAGATAATGACTAGATGAAGATGAACACAAAGAGATGCAAACACAGGCGGAGATGAACACCTTCGTTTCTTTTACTTTGTTATCATGGGATAAAAGAAAATGGGGTTAGGGTTTACCTTCGGGAAGAACCAATTTAGGGTTTTGAAAACCCTAGCCGACGATCAAGAAAGAGGGGGGTGCCGACGGGGTGATGTAGCCACAAGTTTGATCCCGGGTGAGAAGGAGATGAACACAGGCGCCGAGCAAAAAAATAATGAAACCCTCGGTAGGTTAGGGTTTACCTCCGGGAAGCCCAGTTGTGGGTTCTGAAAACTCTAGCCGACGAGCAAGAAGGAGGGGGGCGTCGACGAGGTGATGTAGCCGCGATCGGGAGGCGTGATGTAGCCAGAGAGGAGAGGGAGAGGCCGGAGGTGGAGGAGAGGAGAGGCCGGAGGTGGAGGTAGAGGAGAGGAGAGGCCGGAGGTGGAGGAGAGGAGAGGAGATGGGAAGCCGGAGGGGAGGTGGAGGAGAGGAGAGGAGGCGTGATATAGTCGGCAAGGGGGAGCCGGAGAGGAGACGCCGCAGGCGGAGGAGACGAGAGGAGATGGGAAGCCGCCCAAATCCCTAACTCGGGACTCCACTAAGAAGTCGGTCTGCAAGCCAAATTTCATATTAAACAATTTCTAACCTATAAGGCTATGGGCTAAGTCGGTTTGCAACCCAAATTTCATATCAAGCTATTTTTTATCTATAAAGCTGATTGGATGAAGGAAAAAATAATTTTGAACTATAAAGCATGGTAAAAAAATTCCAGATCTTCTTCCAAAATCCAATCCCATTGCAGAAAAGTTGCAATAGGGGTGCAAATGGGTCATGGGCGACACCATGAGATTTGAAAATGAGAAGAAGGAATTTGAGTTTTCTGGAGAAAAATTGGAATTTGGGTTATCGAAGAAATTTGGGCGGAACGGCGGGCACACTTAGTTTCATTTTAGATTTTCCTCCTTTTATCTTTTTTTTAAAATTTAGATTTACTCAAAAATAATATTTTTAATTTTTTGGAATTAAAAATTAAATTTGGTGACGGAAATTTTTGTTAATAACCTGTCACCGCCAAAAATAATTTTTAAAAATTTATAAATACTTGGGTTACGATATTTGTGACGGCTGCATTTGTCACTGTCTGGTTGCAATTTTGGTTATCATATTGCTGACAAATATCCCGTCACTATGATGGTCACTAAGTTCTGGCGCCCATCCTACCCGCGCATTCTATGACCGGTCTGTCACTAATCGGTCACTAAGTTAACACCACGGTGACCAAATTTCTGTCGGTCACTAATCCGTCACAAATAGTGACTGATAATGGTCCGTCACGAATTTTTCGTCACTATACGTGCATTTTCTGGTAGTGAAACAGAAAGTTATGGTTTTTATCATATTGACAAATCGACACCTGAAGAACATGAGACGACCCTAGGACAATAAGAGTCGACCCTAGAAATAGATGAGTCAACTCCTGAATGGCTATAGAGAAAAAATAGAGAGCTAGAAAAATCATCGCTTCGGTGAGTCGACCAGTGAGAATCTTGGCATTCTAAAGATGACCTCGAGCCAACATTTTGGACAATGGGCGACAAGAGAGGTGCACACAAAACTTTTACATTTCATATCAAAAAAATATATGATTACAGCAGGTCAAATACCAAATCAAACAACTATAAGAGAAAAGTGCTTAGGTCAGCCGAGCCCTAGTTAACGACTTCGGAAAGGTTACCCGACTTAGGAGACGATTCTTAATATTGTCTCGTCCCTACATATTGGCACAAAGAAGCAAAAGAGAGAGGTCTACAAAAGCCTATCACTTGGGGTTCGATAGCTTCTCATCCTCCCCATCGCTGCTTTTCATCTCCTTATCCTCCCAATCATTGTTCCACACTCAAGGTTCACATTGCTATCCGTGGTTAAGTCAAGGTTGCTGAAATTCAACCAAGGGAAGAAACTCGACACCTAGCTCTAGCACTCGTCGAAGACCTCTATGAAGGCCTCTACCACGGTTAAGGCAAGTTGTGCATGGTAGATCTATGACGCCTTTAATCGCTCTATCGCTTGAAGAGCCTTATTCTTAGGTTGAGCGATCTAGAACCAGGCGACCTTCAACTCCTCCTCTACAGACCATTGCTACTTGGGTCTAATTCTTCTTGACCACTAACTTACTTTTGAGGGACCTAACTTTAGCTTCCGCCTTTGCAGCTTTCTCCCTAGCCTCTTATAAGGCTATTCGAAGTGTCTCCACTTGGTTTTGAAGGCACCGATCCCTAGAAGAATCCATCCTATAGAGTGAAAAAAGGGGGGTCGATGAGGAAGCTATCTACTTTAGAGAAAAAAGGAAAAAAAATAATGAAATCACCAACCAAGCTTGTTCCTAATGCAAATAGAGCGATTGACTCTATAGAAATTTCCTTCAAGATGGCAAAAAGAATGCTTGCAACCTCCTCAAATGTGGCAAGCTCACAGGGACATCCACCCCCTTTATAAAGCCTTGAATGGCCAAAATTGGTTTAATCGGTCATCACTCTACCTGGATTGATAGACACAAGTTGCAACCTCCCTGCACCAAATGGTCAATAATTCCTTAAAGAACAAAGCATCTGGACTCACCGTGTGATGCAGCACCCCTCAAAAGTTATTATTCTCTTTAAAGAAGCATAGATTCTGACAAAGTGGTTTAGCTTCGCGTCGACTATCCGTAGAGGCCGGACACGTGTGCGGCTATACAAGATGATCAAGGCATCATCAAAGTTCTCAAAGCAAAAAGGTATGAGATCTGATCTCATTAAAAAATAAAATTAGAAATCAACTAGGTTGCTGAAATTCTGCATGACTACATGTTAGATATAGAATCATGCCTACTTGTTTAGGATAAATGTTTAAAGTTCGGGATCTATTTTTGTTATAGAGATATGATCTCTAGCATGCATAGAAATTAAATAGTTTAATTCATGTTTCTGCTGTAAAATTTTTAATAATATATGCATGCGACCACCAGGGTTGCCAACAGTGGTCTCAGAGCCAGATTCAAAGTAGTTTAAACATTTATGCCTAAAACAAGTTTTCTAATCCTAGTAGTCAAGTAATCTGATTGAAATGATCACCAGGCCGTCCGGTCATAGAAGAAAGAAGGGTTCATAACCTCTTTTGCCATTCAATGGGATCTCTTATGGCGTGTAGGGGTGCCACTGTGATTCAATCCTTGAAGATGAACCACAAAAAGAAGATTAAAAGTAGTTTTAATCTTTGTAATTAAATCTAAAATCATGGATATGTTTAGATCAGATTTAAAAGAGATTTATGATTGATTTAGTTGCTGTTTTTACATGATTAATTAGATCTGAAAAATAGAATGCAAGTGATGCATGAGATCTAGGTAAATTCATGTTGATGTATATGTGATATAAAGAACATAAATAAATTTGAAATCATAAACTTGTTTAGATTAAATCTAAATAAAATTTATAATTCATTTATTTTCTGATTTTGTATGACAAATCAAATCTGAAAATAAATGCATATTATGTATGTTGTTTAAGTTAATTCATATAAGTTTGTATATGTGATATATGGACATAAATCATCTAAGATTTAAACATGAATTAAATCTGAATTTTAACATGATTAATTACAAATCTCAGATCTGAAAAATAAGTTTTAAGAACTGAAACTTTGTAGTTAGTATGTAATTAAGAATAATGCAATGATCTGAATTTTCATAAACTTACACTTAATTAAGAATTAAGTGATGATGAAAACCTAGATCTAGAATTGTGAACTCAATTCAATGACATTGTATAATTCATGGTGAGGATGATAGTGTTATTTTGATGATTAATAAGCAATAATCAAGAGTATGTTACAAGTTAATTCGATACTTCATTTATAAGTCTGTTACTCTCAGTATATTTGTATAATAAGATAAAGATGCATTTCATTGTTTATTTGGATGAATCTAACCTTGAGTTGCAGCAAAGTGTGGATTGAGTCGACCCCAAGGATGATTGGGTCGACCCCGGCACATCAAGAAAGCATCTGGCACACTTCTGCAAAAATGGCACAGATAAACAGTAGTTGGGTCGACCCAAGGAAAACATGAGTCGACCCAAACCTCAAGCCTCTCAAGCCTCAAGAAAACAGTTCTCTGGAAACACTGAGAGGGTCGACCCAAGAGGAAGTTGAGTCGACCCAAGAGGAAGTTGAGTCGACCCAAACACTGAGAGGGTCGACCCAAAGGCAATGACAGAATACATGACAGAAAAGGTTCTCTGGAAACCCTAAGAGGGTCGACCCAAGTGAAAGTTGAGTCGACCCAACTGAACCTTGAGTCGACCCAAAGAAATGTTGAGTCGACCCAAGTGAAGGAAGGCTGAATTACAAGTTTCTGTGATTCTGAGAGGGTCGACCCAAGAAAAGGTTGAGTCGACCCAAGTGAAAGTTGGGTCGACCCAAGGACAGGTTGAGCCGACCCAAGCACGGGCAGAAGCATAATGGCTAGTTCTGCAGAAGTACTTTTTGTCCTTCCAACAGTGAGTAACGGCTAGTTTTTGAATTCTAACCATTGGGGCTTGTCCAATGGATGAAGAAAACTATTTAAAGTGGCACTATTCATCAGAGAGAACATCCTTTTGCAAAATATCAAAGAGTACACAAGAAAGACAAAGTGCCCTAATCTTCTTCATCCAAGTGCTTCATTCAAGAGTCAAAAGAAAGTGGTTGAGCAGATTCCAAGAGTTATCAAGAACTCCATCCACCCTTGAAGAGTGAAGCATCCTTGACAAAGAAGAGAGAAGTCACATCAAGCGATAACTATTCTCTAAACTCTTCTTTGTAGATTATATTGTTATATTTGCTCATCTAGGAGCTTAAATCTTCTTACTTCGTTTATTAAACTCCTTGTAAAGGTTAGTTGGTAAGCCCGCAAAACCAACGGTGTAGGTTGATTGGTGAACCCGTAAAACCAATTGTAAAGGTTCGTTGGTGAGCCCGGAAAATCAACATAGGTTCGTTGGTGAGCCCGTAAAACCAACATAAGTTTTTGGTGAATTCGAAAAACTAAAGTGTAAAGGTTTTTGGATTGTGAGCCCGGAAAACAATCCAACTGTAATCCGCGGGATTATAGTGAATTCCCAAGGGGTCGCTTGGGGAGTGGACGTAGGTGCTTAGGAGAGCACCGAACCACTATACTTCTTGTTGTTTGTATTGTGATTTGTTTTAATTCCACTAACTCATCAATTAACATAAGTAAGATAGTTAAAATTAAGAGAAACCAATTCACCCCCCCTCTTGGCTTGTCACCTTGGGCAACAAGTGGTATCAGAGCAAGGTGCTCCAATAGTACTTATTGATCTCATAATCAAGATTTAAAGATCATGACAATCCAAGTGGGATGTTCTATGAGTGAGGGGCAATCCACAAATAGACCTCCTCTATTTAATGGCACAAATTACACATACTGGAAAGCTAGGATGATAATATTCATTCAAGCTTTAGACTATGAATTATGGTACATTATTACTAGAGGACCTCACACATCCACACTTAATATAGAGGGCACTATCATACCCAAACCAGAAATGGATTGGAATGAAAGTGATAGAAGATTAGCATAATTAAATGCAAAAGCAATTAATGTACTTTACTGTTCATTAGATGTAAGTGAATTTAATAGAATATCTACATGCATCTCTGCAAAAGAAATTTGGGACAAACTTGAGGTCACTCATAAAGGGACTAATCAAGTTAAGGAGTCAAAAATAAACATATTAGTACATAAGTATGAATTGTTTAAAATGGAATCCACTGAGTCCATAACTGATATGTTTACTCGTTTTACTGAAATTATAAATGGGCTTAAGAGTTTAGGAAAGTCTTATACTAACTCTGAATTGGTGCGAAAAATTCTCAGGTCTCTACCAAGAGTTTGGGAGGCCAAGGTAACTGCAATTTAGGAAGCTAAGAACCTCAACACACTGCAATTAGAGGAACTTCTAGGATCACTCATGACCCATGAGTTGACCATGAGGCAAAATTCAGAAGATGAGGTCAAGAGAAGAAAGACCATTGCCCTAAAGTCTACCACCCCTAAACAACAAACTGAGTCGGAAGATTCAGATGATGATGATGAATTTGATGAAGAAGAAATGGCTATGCTTGGAAGAAAATTCAGAAAATTTATGAGAGGTAAGAATAGATTTCATAAAAAGAAACCCTTCTTCAAAGGTAGCTCAAGCAAAGAAAAAGGTAAAGAAAAGGAAAAAGAATCACCTATTTGTTATGAGTGTAACAAGCCCGGGCATTATAAGATAGATTGTCCGGAATTAAAGTGGATGGCAAGAAAACTGAAAAAGAAGAACTTCATGGCTGAATGGAGTGAAAGTGAGAAGTCAAGTTCGGAAGAGGAAGATCATCAAGAGACGGCCCAAATATGTCATATGGCCAATTACGATGAGGTAGATTCTGAACTTGAATGTGATTTTACTGTTGATGAATTACATGATGCATTTTTAGAACTCATGGAAGAACATAAAAAACTAATCAATAAAAATAAAGTTCTAAAAGAAGAAAATCAATCTCTTATCAAAGATAAGGTAAAACTATCTCATAACTATGAAACATTAAGTAGGAAACTCACAAATGAAACCAAAAATCTAATTGCTGAAAATGTCAAGTTAAAAGAAGATGCTGAAAAATATAAATCCTTAGTAGATAAGTTTACACTTAGTTCTACCAAATTAAATATGATTCTTGATAGTCAAAAGGCTGTATATAATAAGGCTGGATTAGGATATAAAACAAATAGGAAACAAAAATACTTTAAGAACATTTTTGTAAAAGCTAAAAATGAAAATATTACTTGTCATTGCTGCAATAAATTAGGACATAAAGCATATGAATGTAACTATAGAAAGTCCAGTCAAAACAAATTGAGTAATAATCATAAGCTTAAATTCAAGAAAGTTTGGGTTCCAAAAGGAGAATCAAGTACTAACCCTAAAGGACCCAACATAGTTTGGGTACCTAAAGCTCTTTCTTGATCTTTATTGCAGGAGTGTCTTGCAGCTAATAAAGTGGAAAAACGATGGTATCTAGATAGCGGCTGTTCAAGACACATGACCGGTGACGTAGATCAATTTGTCACCTTGGAATCTAAGAAGGGTGGAGTAGTAACCTATGGAGACAATGGAAAAAGGTATATCATTGGAAAAGGTAAAATTTTCATTACTCCATCTACTTTCATAGAAAATGTCTTATTAGTTAAGGGTTTGAAACATAACCTACTTAGCATAAGTCAATTTTGTGATAAAGGGTTTAAAGTCACATTTGAAGCATCAGTATGCATAATCACAAATCCTAAAGATAAAAAGCATTGTACTAGTAGGACAAAGGCAAAGAAATATTTACATGGTAGATCTTCATGATTTAGGCAAGAAAAATGGATTATGGTTAATTACTAATGAAGAAAAAAAAATGAAACAAGTTGGCTTTGGCATCGTAGATTAGGACATGCTAGTATGGAATTAATATCAAAACTAGTCAAGAAGGAATTAATAAAAGATGTGCCAGAATTGATTTTTGAAAAGGACAAAATCGGTGGACCATGCTCATTAGGAAAACAAACTAAATCATCTTTCAAATTAAAGAATATAGTATCAACAACTAGGCCTTTTGAACTCATACACATGGATTTATTTGGACCTACTAGAACTGCGAGTCTAGGAGGGAAGAAGTATGGACTAGTTATTGTAGATGACTTTTCAAGATATACATGGGTTTCATTTTTGGCACATAAGAATGAAGCATTTTCAGAATTCTTGAAACTTTATAATAATATCATAAATGAAAAGAAGCTCACCTTAGTAGCAATTCGAAGCGATCATGGTACTGAATTTGAAAATCAACACTTTGAAGAAGTTTGTAATAAAAATGGTATCTCACATCAATTTTCAGCACCTAGAACGCCTCAACAAAATGGGGTTGTTGAAAAAAAAAATAGGACATTGGCAGAAATGGCACGCACGATGTTGTGCGAGTCAAATCTTCCAAAGTACTTTTGGGCTGAAGCTATAAGCACTGCTTGCCATATTCTAAATCGGGTTTTAATACGACCAATAACCAAGAAAACTCCTTATGAACTTTGGAAGAATAAGAAACCAACTGCTAAATATCTTAGAGTATTTGGATGTAGATGTTTCATTTTAAACAATGGCAAGGAGGATCTAAGTAAATTTGATGCCAAGTCAGATGAAGGTATCTTCTTAGGATACTCTACATCTAGCAGAGCATACAGAGTATTCAATAAAAGAACTCTTGCAGTCGAAGAGTCAATTAATATCATATTTGATGAGTCTGATAGTGAGTCTGCTAGGAAAGAAAATATTCTTGATGATGATACAGAAATTATTAACTTTGAAAAGTTGAATATTGATGACGTGCCAATTCAAGATAAGGGAGATGATTGCGTGCCACCACAATCTCAAAACTTGCCAAAGAAATGGAGGTATGCATATGGACACCCTAAAGACTTAATCATTGGTGATCCATCTCAAGGGGTAAGAACTCGATCCTCTCTTAGAAATTTAAATGATTATCTTGCTTTTGTTTCACAGTTAGAACCTAAGACTTATGAAGAAGCTGAAAAAGATACCAATTGGATAAATGCCATGCAAGAAGAATTAAATCAATTCAAAAGAAGTAATGTATAGACATTAACTGAAAGACCAAAGCATAACTCTGTAATTGGAACAAAATGGATCTTTAGAAATAAATTAGATGAAAATGGGTTAGTTGTAAGAAATAAAGCTAGACTTGTAGCTAAGGGATACAATCAAGAAGAAGGGATGGATTTTGATGAAACATTTGCTCCTGTAGCTAGATTAGAGGCTATTAGATTACTTCTAGCTTTTGCATGTTTCATGGATTTCAAATTATATCAAATGGATGTAAAAAGTGCATTCTTAAACGGTTTTATAGAGGAAGAAGTATATGTAGAGCAACCTTCTGGTTTTGAGAATTATGAATTGCCAAATCATGTGTTTAGATTACATAAGGCATTATATGGATTGAAACAAGCACCTAGGGCTTGGTATGATCGATTAAGCAAATTTCTACTAAAAAATGACTTTAGTAGAGGAAATGTAGATAAAACACTGTTTCTCAAAAGAAAGGACGAAAATTTATTAGTGGTACAAATATATGTAGATGACATAATCTTTGGTGCCACAAATGATACTCTTTGCAAAGAATTTGCTGATTTAATGCACGGAGAATTCGAAATGAGTTTGATGGGAGAACTAAGTTTCTTTCTAGGATTACAAATCAAACAAACTAAAGAAGGTATCTTCATTCATCAAACTAAGTATACAAAGAAAATACTAAAAAAGTTTGGGAATGAAAATCATAAGGGAGTAGGCACTCCAATGAATCCTACTAGTAAGCTAGACAAAGATGGGAAAAGAAAGAGTATTGATATTAAGCTTTATAGAGGATTAATTGGATCCTTGCTCTACCTTACTGCTAGTAGACCAGACATCGTGTTTAGTGTAGGAATATGTGCTAGATACCAATCAGATCCTAAGGAGTCACATTTAAGTGCTGTTAAAAGAATCCTTAGATATTTAAAAGAAACTACAAACATAGGATTATGGTACTCAAGAGACTCCTGTCTAGATTTGCTTGCATACTCATATGCTGATTTTGCTGGATGCAAATTAGATAGGAAGAGCACTAGTGGAACATGTCAATTCTTAGGAAACAACTTAGTATCATGGTTTAGCAAAAAGCAGAATTCAGTAGCACTGTCAACAGCTGAAGCTGAATATATAGCTGCTGGCAGTTGTTGTGCTCAAGTACTATGGCTTAAGCAACAACTAGAGGACTATGGAGTTAAGCTAGATAATATTCCTATTAAGTGTGATAATACTAGTGCCATCAACCTTACTAAAAATCCGGTTCAGCATTCTAAAGCCAAACACATAGAAATAAGATATCATTTTATTAGGGATCATGTACAAAATGGAAACATATGTATTGAGCATATATGTACTGAAAAACAATTAGCTGACATATTCATAAAATCCTTGAGTGAAGATAGATTCTGCACGCTAAGGAGGGAATTAGGCATATGTGATCCTTTTTATTGAAGAGATATAAAAGGGACCAAGCAGTCTCATGATACATTCCTTCCATTTCTAAAAACCATGAAACATGAGTCAAACTTGTCATCTATAGATTCCTTACTCATGTATCAGTGTCCCAGAAAGAATTTGTAAGGATTGGAAGCAAGAAAAATTTTTAGAAGCGAAAAGGAAGAGAAAGGAAAAATTTCTGAACTTGGGTCGACCCAACCCAGAATAGGGTCGATCCAACGTTGAGTCGACCCAAGAAAATTCTTGAGTCGACCCAACGTCGGGACCCCACTGTTAAAAGGAGGACCCGTGAGCTATCTAGGGCACTGTTTACACTTTGTCCTCTTCCGAAAACCCTATTCCCAACTCTCCAATCTCCTCCAATCATCTCCAAACAGTAGATTACTTCACAATCTTGGAGAAATGGGACCCAAAAGAGCCATAGCCAAGCGATCCGAGAGAGTCTCACGGATCCAACGTGTGGAAAGAGAAGCTACGGAGCCATCTACAGTGTCTCCACAAGGTGAGACACGTGTAGAGCCACCTCCTCCTCCCTCCCCTTCAGTACAACTTGCAAAGTTTGCGGGGAGACCGGTTACAACAGGGAGAAGGATCCATTCCGAGTTCTTGGATCAAGAAGGGTTCCATTTGGGGGAATGGATCCGAAGGCAAGGATGGGAGTATCTCTGCTCCCTAGATGTGGTGATATACCCGGGACTAGTCCGGGAGTTCTATGTATTCCTCAAAACTAGGATGGGAGGGCTCATATCGAAAGTTCGAGGAGTTAGGGTTCGAGTTTCTGAAGAGAGTTTGAGTGAGTTGCTTCATCTCCCCTGCGAAGGAGCAACTCCAGAAAAGCCAGAAAACAAGTTGAGAGCCCTGCAGTTAATTCTTGAGAATGAAGACTTCGACTTCTCGGAGCAGGTTATAGCGAGCTCTCTTTCTGCAGAGATGAGGTTGTTGCACAACATCATTGATAGGATTCTATTTCCGAAGAGCGGGAGATTTGATCTCATTACAGAGCGAGATCTAGTAGTGATGGAGCATATTATTCAGGGTATTCCCCTGAATCTCTCGGCCATGATACAGAGGCAGATGAGGAAGGTGATCTGCAACTCCAGAGTATCCCTGCCTTATGGTATGATACTCACCTTGATCTTTCGACAGCACGACATATCTGTCGAGGGCGAGATCTCCAGGCATCTGCTTCATACTGATACATACACTGCACGATCACTTATTCGCATGGGCTATGAGAAAGTGAACAGGCAGTGGGTTCGTACTGGAGCAGGGATTCAGGGTGATGCACCAGAGGGTGATGCACCAGATATTGGAGACCCTATCCCTGAGGATGAGGAGCATATGGATCATCCTACTGCACCTTCAGAGGCTGGACCATCGTCATCTGTTCCTGCGGGAAACACAGATGAGTTCTGGAGTAGGATGACTGAGCTTATGTCAGCTCAGGCGAGGACTATCACTGATGGGCTGACGAGCCGACTAGATATCATGTCTGCTGAGATCAGTGATCTGAGAGAGCAGATAGGAGCTCTACGGAGAGAGAGAGACTTATGGACCATCTGTGCCACAGGCTGCTGAGTCAGAGATTTCGGCACAGAGTCATCCAGCTCACCGTGCTCCACGCCAGACTCAGTCTCATCAGGCTCGACCTCCCCTCGCCACTTATACTAGGAGGATGAGGACTAGATCACAGCCATTAGATACTCCCAAGGCTGATATTAGTATTTCTATTTAGAGCCTAGGATATGTATCTAATTCTCATATGTATTTTATGTTGATCATGTATTTTAAACCTTAATTGAGGAACATTGTATTTGTTTTTGTTTTTGGCATTAATTGTACTAAAATGTTTCTATTTTGATCAATGAAGTTTAAATGTTTGTTAATTATTGTGTATATTCCCATGCACCTATTTGATGATAACAAAAAGGGGGAGAAGTAAGGAAAGACAAATAAGTTGTGTGAGAAAGAGAAATAAGTTGTCAAACAAGTTGAAAATTATAATAGGAAAACATATACATTTAAGGGGGAGCAATTTGTAACAATAAAAATGATCAAATCTAAATTTCTATTGAATTTCAGAATTTGGCACATACCTTTCACACCTCGATATATAATCTGAAACTCATGCTTTATCTCAAATTTTTGAAGTTTCATCTTTAATGAAATATAAATGAAAGGGGGAGCAATTCAAAAAGTCAAATTGGAAATATTTGGATGAAATAGGCGGAGACTTCACTCTCATATTTGAAAAGCTGAAATTCAGCAACTTGAGCCCTTTTAAAACTGAATTTAAGATAAGTATCAATAGGCTCATACTCCATATTTTGTAATCATCAAAAAGGGGGAGATTGAGGATGATAGTGTTATTTTGATGATTAACAAGCAATAATCAAGAGTATGTTACAAGTTAATTCGATACTTCATTTATAAGTCTGTTACTCTCAGTATATTGGTATAATAAGATAAAAATGCATTTCATTATTTATTTGGATGAATCTAACCTTGAGTTGCAGCAAAGTATGGATTGAGTCGACCCCAAGGATGATTGGGTCGACCCCGGCACATCAAGAAAGCATCTGGCACACTTCTGCAAAAATGGCACGGATGAACAGTAGTTGGGTCGACCCAAGGAAAGCATGAGTCGACCCAAACCTCAAGCCTCTCAAGCCTCAAGAAAACAGTTCTCTGGAAACACTGAGAGGGTCGACCCAAGAGGAAGTTGAGTCGACCCAAGCTTGAGTCGACCCAAACACTGAGAGGGTCGACCCAAAGGCAATGACAGAATACATGACAGAAAAGGTTCTCTGGAAATCCTGAGAGGGTCGACCCAAGTGAAAGTTGAGTCGACCCAACTGAACCTTGAGTCGACCCAAAGAAATATTGAGTCGACCCAAGTGAAGGAAGGCTGAATTACAAGTTTCTGTGGTTCTGAGAGGGTCGACCCAAGAAAAAGTTGAGTCGACCCAAGTGAAAGTTGGATCGACCCAAGGACAGGTTGAGCCGACCCAAGCACGGGCAGAAGCATAACGGCTAGTTCTGTAGAAGTACTTTTTGTCCTTCCAACAGTGAGTAACGGCTAGTTTTTGAATTCTAACCATTGGGGCTTGTCCAATGGATGAAGGAAACTATTTAAAGTGGCACTATTCATCAGAGAAAACATCCTTTTGCAAAATATCAAAGAGTACACAAGAAAGACAAAGTGCCCTAATCTTCTTCATCCAAGTGCTTCATTCAAGAGTCAAAAGAAAGTGGTTGAGCAGATTCCAAGAGTTATCAAGAGCTCCATCCACCCTTCAAGAGTGAAGCATCCTTGACAAAGAAGAGAGAAGTCACATCAAGCAATAACTATTCTCTAAACTCTTCTTTGTAGATTATATTATTATATTTGCTCATCTAGGAGCTTAAATCTTCTTACTTCGTTTATTAAACTCCATGTAAAGGTTAGTTGGTAAGCCCGCAAAACCAACGGTGTAGGTTGATTGGTGAACCCGTAAAACCAATTGTAAAGGTTCGTTGGTGAGCCCGGAAAACCAACATAGGTTCGTTGGTGAGCCCGTAAAACCAACATAGGTTTTTGGTGAACCCGGAAAACCAAAGTGTAAAGGTTTTTGGATTGTGAGCCCGGAAACAATCCAACTGTAATCCGCGGGATTATAGTGAATTCCCAAGGGGTCGCTTGGAGAGTGGACGTAGGTGCTTAGGAGAGCACCGAACCACTATACTTCTTGTTGTTTGTATTGTGATTTGTTTTAATTCCACTAACTCATCAATTAACATAAGTAAGATAGTTAAAATTAAGAGAAACCAATTCACCCCCCCCCCCCCTTTGGCTTGTCACCTTGGGCAACACATGGGGCATTTGGGCTAGCTCAAATCAAGTTTTTAAGATTGGGTTAGACCTAGGATTAGAATCAAACATGGTCCAATTAGAGTTAATTGATCAAATCTAATTAAGTAGTAACTAGATTAGATCAAGAAAACTCTAAATCAAATACAATAGTTGTAGATTGATCAATTCCATGTCTTTGATCAGACCAAGATGGAACTTGATTTAGGCTCCGTGGTTGAGCTCGAGTCATTAGGATGGTCAAAATCAAAATTGATTAACCAATCGGTGTCTAAGGTAAGTTTGGCAGACTCAACCGGTGGTTTTTAATTGTGAGCTACTCGCACTGATGCATCTTTGTCGAGTTAATAGCATATCCCTTCCATCGATCTCACTTACCTGGTCGATTTGGTCAATCATTTTTGATTGGATCATTTAATGATTCGAGTTAACCCATGCCTGTAAGAAAAATCAGTTTGACTGATTTAGGTGCCTCTTTAACCGGTTTAAATCTAATTCTTTATAATCTAACTTGGTGAAGTAAGTGGGAGAATTTAGGTTAACCAGATCTTCTTATCTATTCTAATTTAATTCTCTAAAATTATTAGGTCCTTAAAATAAAATAGTTATGGGGATAACTAGGTCATAGCCTCCCATTAAGTTAGATGATAATGAGTCCAATGTTTCGATAATCATTGGAGGCGCCACACGCCTGGTGCTTATCGGACATTGGAATTGTCATTTGATATATGATGAGTCGAGTGTACCTTCAATAGGTGGTCAGGTGGGCCGAGCCACACTCGGGCTTGATCATCTATTAGTTGATTACACGGAATCTTATCATTTAATGGTTGGACCTAACTAGAAACTTCAGTGGAGGCGCCACACGCCTACCAAAGAGACTGGGGCAAAATTATCACTAGAAATTATTTGGTGAAACAATTGGTTTAGAACCTACCAATAGGTGCATATGGGTTGGCCGAGCCACACTCGGGCCCATATGCGATCAATTGGGTTCTAGTGCTCACTAAAGATTTAAGTGTAATTCTTCGAATTTGAGGTAGAGGCTACAAATTTATATAAAATAGTGGAAGGACCTTTAGACTAAAGTCCAAGTCTCTAGGGTATTGTCAATTCATATAATGATAGCCAAATTTTTTTTTATACAGAAATGGCCACTAGTTTGTCACTTCGTTCATTGTTAGATAATGACAAGTTGACTGGACCCAATTTCAATAACTGGCTTAGGAAACTTAAGATTGTGCTAGAGTATGAACAGATTCTTTATGTGATAACGGATCCAGCACCTGAGCAGCCTGCTGGTAATGCACGGGGTATAATCAGAGAAACTTATCAGAAGTGGCTCAATGACCGTATCACTGTCCGATGCATTATGCTTGCTGCAATGAGCAACGAGTTCAATCGCTGGTTCGAGAATGCCCAGCCCGAAGAAATTGCTCAAGTATTGAACGAATCTTTTGGGACTCCCGACGACGTTGAAAGGCACAAGACTAGTTGTGCTATTTTCAGTGCACGGTTGAAGGATGGGGCATCAGTGACTGATCATGTATTGTACATGATTGAGTTGATCGAGCGCCTAAGCACTCTCGGTTTTTTTCTTCATGATCAATTGGGAAAAGATGGTATACTGAACTCTCTTCCTGGTTCGTACCGCCCATTTCTCACCAATTTTCGTATGACAAAATCGGTAGTAAATTATCACCAATTGTTGGGTTTACTACAAATTTTTGAGAAGGATCACCAACTCCTAAAAGGGTCGGTGAATTTAGTGGGAGGTCCGTCCAAGGGTCGTGGTCCCTTTAAAAAAGGAAAGAAGAAAAACAAAAATTAAAAGAAAAAGTTGCAACGTGCTGAGCAAAGTCAGATTAAGTAGAAAAAGGCTGATCAGAGTAAGGCAGAGTGCTTCTACTGTAAGAAGCAAGGGCATTGGAAAAGGAACTGTCCTCAGTACATTGTCTCTCTTGACCCAAACAGGCCAAAGAAAAAGATGCAATCAGTTGCAGATCAAGGTACTTATATGATAACACCTTGTAATTTTTCAATATGTGATAATTTGACCTGGGTATTGGATACCGGAAATCCTTTTAATATTTGTAATTCGTTGCAGGGACTACAGGTCAGTGAGAGATTTGAAGAAAGCGAAAGGTTTCTAAATGTTGAAGATGGAAGATCAGTTCCAGTTCTAGCTTTAGAAATTCCGAAACTTGTATTCAATTCTCAAATAATAGTCTTAAGTGACTGTCACTTTTGTCCTTCTTTCTTATTGAATGTAATTTTTGTAGGCCTTTTGGCCATGAACGGTTATGAGATTTCAATAAAAAGAAATTATTGTGATATCGTTATGAATGGTGTTACTGTAATGCATGGACAATTGAGTAATAAGATTTACATATTATCACAGCTTGTTCATGTAATGTACAAGTCCAATAAGCGTCCTAGAATAAATAATGTCACGGATGTCTACCTTTGGCATCATAGGCTAGATCATATTAACAAGAATAGGATGAACAAGTTAAATAAAGAGGGAATCCTCAATATTAATGATTGTGAATCATTAACAACCTGTGAATCATGCTTTCTTGGTAAGATGACCAAGTCACCTTTTACTGAAAAATGTGAACGAGCCAATGACTTTTTGACCCTAGTACATTCTGATATATATGGGCCAATGAGCACAAATGCTAGAGGCGGATATGCATATTTCATTACTTTCACAGATGACCTTTCGAGGTATGGTTATGTCTATTTAATGAGACATAAATCTGAAGCATTTGAAATGTTCAAATTGTATCGTAATAAAGTAGAAAAACAAACTGGAAGAGTATTAAAACTCTTCGATCAGATCGAGGGGCTGAATACTTTTTCAATGAGTTTTTGACTTATCTGGAAGAGAATGGGATTCTTTCCCAATGGACTCCTCCTGGTACACCGCAGTATAACGGCGTGTCAGAAAGGAGAAATCGAACTCTGTTAGATATGGTTCGATCCATGATGAGGTTTGCTGATCTGCCCATATTCGTTTGGGGATATTCACTTGAGTCAGCCTATTATATACTTAATAAGGTTCCAAGTAAATCTATGAATAAAATACCACTTGAGATGTGGACGGGACGAAAATCGGTACTCTCTCACCTTAGGGTTTGGGGGTGTCCGGCGTACGTCAAACGTTTGAAGACAGACAAATTTGAGCCTAAGTCTGACAAATGTTTCTTTGTCGGTTATCCTAAAGAAACTAAAGGATATTATTTCTACCTTGTTGAAGAACAAAAGTTGTTCGTAAACAATAGAGCTGTTTTCTTAGAGAAAGAATTCCTTAGTGAAGGAACTAATAGCTCTAATATTGAACTTAGGAAAGTTCAACATGTAGAAGATCCGACACCATCCACTGAACCAATTGAGTCGGATTTGATTAGATCAGATCCAGAACCCATCTTAGATACACCATTAAGGCGATCAGGTGGAGTACCACGTCAGCCGGACAGATACTATGGTTTCTTGGTCCGGGACGGGGATCCTGTCGAACTTGATGAAAACGATGAGGATTCGATCACCTAGATGGATGCAATGCAGAGGTATGACTCTGATGCATAGCTTGGAGCCATGCAATCCGAAATGGAATCCATGAAGGTCAATGATGTATGGACATTAGTTGACCCACCCGAAGGGATTAAGCCCATAGGGTGTAAGTAGATTTTCAAAAGAAAACGGGGCGCAGACGGAAAGGTAGAGACCTATAAAGCCCATCTGGTTGCCAAAAGATATCGTCAGCGTTATGGTATTGACTATGACGAGACGTTTTTTCTGTGGCAATGCTCAAATCCATTCGGATTATACTTGCGATAGCAGCACACTTAGATTATGAAATCTGACAAATGGATGTAAAGACTGCTTTTCTAAATGGAGATTTAGAAGAGGAGGTGTATATGATGCAACCTGAAGGTTTTATATCTACAGATGAGTCTGAGGTGTGCAAGCTTCAAAAATTTATTTATGGATTATAGCAAGCTTCATGGAGTTGGAACATACGATTTGATAAGGTGATCAAATCGTATGGCTTCATTAAGAATGAAGAAGAACCTTTCATTTATAAATAGGCAAATGGTTCAGTTATTATATTTTTTATTTTGTATGTGGATGACATTCTTCTAATCGGAAATGACATTTATGCTTTACAAGGAATAAAGGTTTGTCTATCATCTCAATTTGCTATGAAGGATTTGGAAGAAGCATCTTACATCCTAGGGATGAAGATTTATAGAGATAGATCTAGAAAATTGCTTGAATTATCCCAATCCACATACATTGATACTATACTGAAGAGGTTCAGTATGATTAATTCCAAGAATGGCTATCTTCCGATGGGCCATGGAATTAACCTCTCTAAGAGAGATTGTCCGACAACCCCTCAAGAAAGAGAGAGTATGGATAGAATTCCATATGCTTCGACAATGGGATCTATAATGTATGCCATGATATGTACTAGACCAGACGTGGCATACTCACTAGGAGTAGTGAGCAAATACCAGTCTGATCCAGATAGCAACTACTGGAAGGTTGTAAAAACCATCCTTAAGTATTTGAGAAATACCAAAGACCAGTGTCTTGTCTACGGTGATTCTGACTTAAAACTTGAGGGATATACCGATTCAAGTTTTCAGTCAGATCAAGATGATAGCAAGAGCGTGTCGAGATATATCTTTACTCTTAAGGGTGGGGCCATCTGCTAGAAGAGTTCCAAGCAGCATACAGTGGCAGATTTTACATGTGAAGCAGAATACATCGCAGCACCTGATGCCGCCAAGGAATTTGTATGGTTGCGGAAGTTCATCAATGAGCTTGGAGTGACATCCTCCATTAATGGTCCAGTGACTGTATTTTGTGACAACACTGGAGCCATAGCTCAAGCAAGAGAATCCAAAGCACATCAGTGGACCAAGCATATTCTACGTCGCTACCACCTGGTTCGAGAAATCGTCGAACGAGGTGACATTGATCTTCAGAAGATTGATACAAAAGAAAATCTGGCTGACCCATTTACCAAAGTCCTCGGCATCAAATAGTTCAACGAACACAAGTCGAAGATGGGTATTAGATATTGTGCCGATTGGCTTTAGGCTAAGTGGGAGTTGTTGGGAATTATATCCTAAATGTCAATCGTCAGCATGTTGATGATTAAATTTTGTAAATAAATTGACAAATTAATAAAGTGTTATTTGGCATTATTCATCATTTTATTGTACATCTTCAAATGAACTTTTATATAATGAAGTTCTTAGGACTTGTTTTATGATAAAGGAGATTTATCTTCAATTCTTTAAAACTGTTCGCGATCAAATGATATGTTGTTACTAGGACGACAACATTATCGAGATTAAGTCGTTGTGTGACATATACATTGGTTGTCCTCTTAACCAAGGAGTGTGAAGACATTGATATGTCACACAGGTGAAGTGTAGGAGTACATTTCATTAAACGTGACCAACTCCGGAACGCTCTACTGTCAAGAGATGTTCCGAGTGGATATGGGTATAAGTTTGGCCCTCTGACCTGAGACCGCAACCTGTGACTAGCAAGCAACTCACTGTACTTTAGTACCGGACTACTTGAATTTCTAATACAGTGACGGAAGGTCATTGGGTACAGTCAAGTACTTGCATAGTCAGTTGAGTCAAGATGAAATTGACCCCTCCTAGAAACAGGAGATAATGCCTTGTGTTCAATTTAGCAAAACCTTGGCCAGGGTAATCCTTGTGAGGAGTCACAGAATTTCCAAAGTTGAATCACATCATGGATACACTTATTACAGAGTTGACAGAACTTTGAAGTCATCCTGGTATTTAGGAGTCATAGGGATAAATTATACAGTAACCATAGTTCAAAGGTTCTTGAATGTTGCTTTGCAATCATTCGGCCTATCCGGACGTCGGGTACCATTGCTAGATGGTCATTTCGATTAGTACAAGAAGTTGTTCTTATGCTATCGGCTTAGGTTCGAACCTATGGGGTCACATGCATAGAAGTTTCTAGGTTAATCAAATAGCTGATTGATGATTAAGAATCATTCGGAGATAATTTGGTCAATTCGATTGACAAATTATCCTAAGCAAAGTTGCATTAAAATAATTATTGAATTATTAGAGGGTTAATTAGTAATTGGATTACTAATAAATTTAATTTGATGGAATTATTGGACTTTAATTAAGCCAAATTGAATTAGATTCAATTTGGGCTAAATTAGGATTTGACCTAATTCGATCGGGTTCAACCCGAGCCGATTGGGCATAACCTAATTGATCGGACTTAACCCAATTGGATTGGGATTGACTCAAGTCAATTAAAAGTCCTTATTTGATGAGGATTAAGAGTCCAAATAATCAGAATTTATTATGAAAAAAATTCCTAAAATTTAGGATCCTAGCTTTCTTTCTTGGAGAAGAAAGACACCTCATCCTTATCCCTAAAAGCAGTGGTGCCTATCCTCTTTATTTTTGGCCAATTTTTGGCGTGAGGAAAGAGGAGGCGTGGGGCTATTTTTCAGAAAAATATGGCACCTCAAATCTTCCTAAAAAGATAGGAATCAAATCCCTAATTTGTAGGGACTGCATGACGCATCAAGCAGGGTGGCGTGCAGCCGAAGTTTGGGGTGCAATAACCCTTTGATTTTTAGGGATTCTTGGCATAAGAATAAAAGAAAATTTGTTCATCTCTTAGCTTCCGATTCATCAGAATTTTTTAAAAATTTTATCAGCCAAATTCGTTGGCCAAAAGAGGTGTGAGGCGTGGGGGGTCTTTTGGCTATAAAAGGACCCCCACACTTAGGGTTTGTTAAGATGATCTTTAGAAAAGGTTCTAAATTCTGAAAAAATTCTGAGAGCTAGCCACCTTCTCTCCTCCTTCTTCTCCTTCATCTCCATCCTTCATCCTCTCGAAAAAGAATCAAAAGTTGAGTGCTTCGAGGGAGAAAAATTCAGCCACTACAGCACCTCTGCACGAGCTAGCACTCCTGTAGTTGTGGATCTTCCTAGAGCTTCGCGTGGACTATCCGTAGAGGCCGGACATGTGTGCAGCTATATAAGGTGTTCAACGCATCATCAAAATTCTCAAAAGCAAAAAGATATGAGATCTGATCTCATTAAAAATTAAAATTAGAAATCAACTAGGTTGCTGAAATTCTACATGACTACATGTTAGACATAGAATCATGCCTACTTGTTTAGGATAAATGTTTAAAGTTCTGGATCTATTTTTGTTGTAGAGATATGATCTCTAGCATGCATAGAAATTAAATAGTTTAATTCATGCTTCCGCTATAAAATTTTTAATAATATATGCATGCGACCACCAGGGTTTCCAACACCTCTAGAGGTCTCAAGCCAATCTCCTTAACTAGGCACAAAGAGCAAACGGAGCAAAGCATAAGCATTTGACCCTCGAGGTCGATATCTTTCTATATTGATTCTATAACCTCGACTGTTAGCCCATGTTGAGTAGAGCCTTCTTGCATAAAAAATAACTCAGCTTCCACCACCTCAAAGGCACACTTGATCCTACATGAACTAGGTTATTACACTTGACCCCAAAGTTATTATGCCACGTTAGCAATTTGTTGTAACGTAACCTCGAGTTTGTTAGGATGATATTCTAGAAGATTCAAACTCTAGCTATAAATAGGTTTGAATGGTTCTTCAAAAAAGAATAGTGGAAAACAATCTCAATTTAGGGGAAACTCTATCTCCTTCATTTTCGAACCATAAAACTTTTACTCACTTAAGCATCAAAGGATTCAGTCGGGGCCAATCTAATTAGCCTTTACTCTTTGTCTATTATTTTGTAGATCCACGGAGGTAGTCCATATCGACGTCAGAGGATTGGTAGTAATAATTATCATACTAAAGTTATGGGCTAAGGTTGGATGAAGGTGATGTAATTTCACATTTTGTTGCATTTGGGTAATTATACTATAGGTACGAGATTATTATATTCCATTCTCTTCATATGTAGATACATGCATATGTGAACTAAGAACAAGCTTCTAACTTCTGAAGCATTGGGATGGCCCTTTCAAAAGGATTAATTAACTTATCCCATGTGCTATTGATGTCTTTCTTTGGATAGCCATGACAGAATTATATGGTGTTTTGTGGAAGCCTATAAACTAAACCACATTTGCAAGAGCCTACGAACCACATCCAAGGGGCTTCCCAGCCAGCCCTATGCTTCCCAGCAATACCCAAATCTTAACATGTTTGGGTTCTTGAGAGTTTCCTGTCTAGTTGGGCTTCTAAGATATTGATAATAAAATTAATTGAATTTTGATGATCTTGAATTGGTATAGCTAATCTATCTAGTTGAAGTGGAAAGTTGAAGAGAGAAGAAGTAACCTATCACTTCATAGTATTTTCTATTCACAATTTATTCGATAAAATGATCTTGAAAATTACAATTAATTTATTATTTTTTTATGATCTTTGCATATTGTTTAATAAAGTGGCTCAAGCATGTTACTATTACTATCCTAATTGTTTTATTTTTGAATGCAAAACAAGAATATAGTATATATTTTGATATTCTTGTAAATAAGCTATTTTTGAACACATGACCTATTTTGGGTAATGGATTTTGAAAATTTGACTAGAATATTTGTGAGAAATATATATATATATATATATATTTGTGAGAATATATATATATATATATATATATATATATATATATATATATATATATACCAATGAAGATTGCGTGTTGGTTTAGTCGACTTGTAATTTGAGAAACTAATTTTGACACCAAGCCACTGGTGATTAGAATAGTATTATTTGTTATATAATATTTAGCACCTAGTGCATCTTGTATCTGCTATATCAGTTATCTGAACCATGCCACTAAGTTACATGGTTATATCTAGATGTTAGATTTAGTATTAGTTTATGAAAAATAAATTTTGAAAAAAAATCTTTGAGATTTGATGAAAAATAAAGTTTCTTACCAATTAATATTATATTTTAAATTCTTATTTACTTATTTATTTATTTGGCATACTTAAACCCTACTTTAAAGCGTTCTGTCACTTATTAGGTTGGTTTAGCTCACTCTCTTTTTCTCTATTTTTAGATATAGAATCATGAATTGCATAGGGCTTGAAGAAGTGCATGTATAGATTTACTTTGGAGTTCCTAGTAGATCTAATTATCTTTAGTTATTTGTTTTTTAGTTTTATATTTGGTTTGATTACTAGTAATGTGTTGGAATATTCTGTCTCTCTCTTATTTTGGAAGTTATTGTCGTGGATAAATTGTTACTTAGATTTTTCATTACTTTATTTTCTGGAGGATTGAGTAAGTCTTGTTTTTATATTGAATTTTTTGAGATTTGATTAAGTTGGTCAATCAGGTAGCCTTGCATATTTGTGAGATCTGTATTGTAGGTATACGACATCTGTTTTGCTCTTGATTTGGAGGCGTGACATGCACCATGATTTATGATCTCGATGAATGTAGATGGGGATATGACACCACGTATTGCAGGTATACCAACGGTGGTTGTTTGATAAGTTAATTGTAGTATATCATTCTTGACCAATCAAATTCGGATTCTAAACGGATAGTGCCGCGATAGGCCTACTGATTTGGTGGAGACAATTTGTCTTTTTGCTGATAGTGTCATGGTGTTGGAGTTCATGATCCGATCTTCACTTCTTAAGGCACATCTCAAGCTCTTTAGGATCTCTCGGTCTTCTCCTACGCTCCCAACTACCTATATGATCATCATCTCCCACCACTTTTATTCAAGATTTCTTGGAGTTTGCTGCTCTTTTGGACCTCTTCTCTGATTATTCTTTTTCCTTTCTCTGTGATCTATATATACTTTCATATGATCTTCTTTTGTTTGCTCCTTGAAAAACGGAAAATTTTTTCTTCTTCACTATTTTCACTTGTAAAGTATATCTTTGCCTTTAGGCCTTAAATCAAGATGAAAAGAGCTTACTTAACTAGACTGGAATCACCTGCAAGCTGTGGGTAGCAAGTCATTATTAGCCTCTTAAAACAACTGACAACCTTAAAAAGCATTGCACCAACATTATAATCTTGGCTGTGGTTTAAGTGCAGCACAAGTATATGGTTCATAGCTTCATTGCCCAAGTAGCAGCACCCACCTCAGAAAAACTGAAACCCATGGGAAACAAAGAGGCAACGCCCCTTCAGCCGTTGCGCGTCTCGGTCTCCCCGTCTTTGGACCAAATTTACACGTGTCAAGCTTCCAAGGGGGCGATGCTGCATGGCGATTCGGGCTCTGGGATCACGCGTGCGCCGTGACCGCGCGGGGCTGTTGGAGACGCGGCGAGATCCCACTGGCTTGACCGACAGGGGATGTCGGCCAACGCCCGGGAAATGGTTTCGTACGTATCACGAGGCAGCCGCTACTGCGTGGCAAGTCAACGCTAGAGGACAAGCCATGCATCGTCATCACGCCAGATTAACGCGGCAGCATGAATTTAACACCAGCATTTCCACGAGAGAGAAATTATTGATTGAATTTTTATTTTCATTCTTGGATAATAGACAGTCAATATAAAATATTTGATAGCGAAAAGAATTTTCGCTTGGGAAAAAAGAGTGAATCATGCATTAGTCAAAAAATCTCCCCGTCTTTTTAGCTGGAACAAAGAACTAAATTGATTCTCACTTGAACTCTCTGAGATAGAGTGGAAGAAAAGCATGGTAATAGAAGCTGAAGTACTCGGCATGCGAGATAGAACCCAGATTCAAGGACACCATCATTCAGATAAAGTCAAATAGTAGTAACAGTAACGGTAAGAGAAAGGCTATGAACGGTGCAGTTAAACCCACTATAGAGTAAAGATAACTTTCTCTTTCTCTCTAGACAGGATGGTAGGATACTATAGAAGAAAAAGAAAACAGTCATTCAGCCACCACCGGATGTAACAATAGCAGCACAATTAATAGCAGATTTAGTAGTATAGCATTAGTAATGAACACAGAAGCAGAGGTAAAAGAGCTACAGACTTAAAACTCACACAAAAGAAAGAAAAACAACCATTTCTTTTTTCTTTTTCTTTTTTTTTTGCGATCTTTCTATACATATCATGATCATCATCAAAAGCAGATTACGCTAAAACCACCAAACCCAACACCAAACACCGAAACCCTCGTCATTCCCTTGATAAAAAGAAAAATGCCAAGATCGAAGTTAAAGAAAATTAAAGAAGGCAGCCCAATTTCCACACCCACTGGTCATTCCTGTACTCAAAACGGAGGAAGAAAGAAACAAATAAAACGAAACCCTCCTCTCTCTCTAAAACCTCCTATGCCTCTCTTTAGTTCTCTCTCTGTGATAATATTATATGTAATAGCAATGGTTGTAGGCTGTGAATATGAGGATCGATGTAGTGGATTGTTCATCGATCATCTTCTTAGAGCCAGAGGGCGCCAGCCTCTTTGAGGAGAGGGACAAGGGTGCCATTGATGTGGGAGGCCATGACCCGGTCCATGGCCCCCACGAGTTTGCCACCGATGAAGACCACGGGCACGGCCGGTGGGCCGCCGCCGAGGAGGCGGGCGAGGGCTCGCTCCATCTCCTTACCGCGGGGGTCCTCGTCGAGCTCGTACACGGTGGGGCTCACCCCCATGCCGCAGAAGAGCCGCTTCACGGCGTGGCACATGCAGCACGTACTCACGCTAAAGATCACCACCGCGCTCTCCGCCGCCAGCCGCTCCACCCTCTCCAGTGGGTCCGCTCGCCCGCCCATCGCCGCGTACGCCGCCCCCCACGACTCCGCCGCCTGGTACTGCATTCTCTTCTTTTTTTCACTTGGAATAGTCCCTGCTAACCAACAAGAGAGGAGCAACACAAGGTAGTAAAAGTATAGAGAGCTTGGAACTTTTGGAAGAGAAGAGAAGAGGGCAGGAGCTGAGACTGGGAGTGAGGGGAGGTGAGACGGGGGGTACGGGATTTATATAGGGAAAGGAGGAAGGTGTCTTAAGAATAAAGAAAAGGAGAGGGTTAGAATGGGAAGTTTAGGAGGCAGCTAGGGAGTTGGGGTCGGGGGGTCGTCACTCGCCGCTCGCCAGCGCATGCAAGAGGGAAAGGTGGTGGGAAAAGGCACCTGGAGGAACACAAAGGCTTCTATAACAAGTACACTATGCTTGGTTCCTTTCTTTTTATCTTTCTTGTTTCCTTTTTTTTTCTTTTATTTTTAGCTGAAATTTGGTTACGACCTATTTAATATGGGATTAGGTTGTATTTTTGTGCAAAAAAAGTGATTAATCTTTTTTTCATGATATCAACTATTAAATCACATCTTGCACAAATCTCAAAATACTTTAATCTCTACCTTTCATCCACCTATGTAGATATCTAGATAGTTATCGCGCAATTCAAAAGCTAACGTCGTGACAGAAGATGAATCAGTAGATACAACTCAAACCTCTTTAATATTAACCTCCTGTTTACACAAGTTCGAAATAAAGGGTTGTATGCAAATGACCATGCTAACAAACTTAGAGGTTGCTTGTTACATTTTATGTATTAATAAGTATAATAAGTTATAAATTTTAATATAGATGTAAACTCAAAAAAGTAGCAGCAAAAGAACAATCGTATTGGACTTTTTCTTATTATTTAAATACTCTTCAGTTTTAGAGAAGGTATACATTAGCTTAGAACAATCATATATTACCTGTTGCATGTTTTCCCTTAATTAAAGTGTCTAATTTAACTATATATACAGGAATCACTTGTTCAATTGATATAACCGTAAACAACAATTTGTAAGGAGGCCTGCTCTGCGGGATAACCTGTTTTTATTTAAATTTTTCTTCCAGATTTTTTATATTTGAATTGTAAAAAGTAAAATTGATATAATGTATGCATGTAATAAATAAAGTATAGAAGGCAGAGACCAAGGGTGCAGGCTTTGTCAGGAGATTATGCCGGGCAGTAGCGGCTGTCTCTGTCCTTGTTGTCGGGTCGGGCGTACCGTTACCCGTTCGGTGACCCGACCTCTGTGCGTACGTTAGCAGTGTACCTGGGCTAAGAGTTGCCCGCATGATATTTTTTTTAAGATAGTATTTTCTTTTTGGTTTATGCAGTGCTCTTTTCCAGATGGTATTTGATTTCTCTGTGCGCACTTTTTTCCTCCTCTTTATCCCCATATCTTTTATCCATTGGGTATCACTATATTCGGCAAGGGAGCCCATGTTTATCCGTTTTGGATCAGCTTTTTGTTGCACGAGAATTCAAAGTGATGCCAAGTTATCCACTTTCTCAAGTTCTCATTTATGAAATATATTTTTTGTATACACCATTTAGAGATGGATCAGGGAAGTGAAAGTCTTGGAAAGTTATATGGAAGTAAGAGATGGATATATATTTGAATCGATTGGGCACACAAAGGACGCAGGTTTCATGCATCATTCCATCCTCCATCATGCACAGATATGAAAGCACTTCAAACTCTTTCTATCATCACGTACACAGATCTCAAAGTAGAAATTACGGTTGATGTTGCAAAACAAAAAGGTGAATCATTCGTCCTAAAAAGCTACAACTTTAACCCCAATGACACCTGTCCTTAGGCCACTTCTAATTTGGAACATAGCGCTTAGAAAATAGATTTAAGGAAGCTATAATTATTCTAATATAACCTGCTGTGCTGACTAGAACAACTATTCTAAGGAAAATACTGGTACGGCTTATTCTAGGCACAAAGATCTCGCCTACATATTATTATTATTATTATTATTATTTTCTTACGAGCAAAAAGAACTGCAGGAAAGAATCGAGAAATTAAAGTCAAAAAAAAGATCAAAACACTCATGGATTATAAAATCTCCTTCCTCTAGGCCATGTTAAATTAGAGCAGAGTTTTTTATCTGGATTTGGCTTTCTAAGCTTAAACCACTTGCAGCAGTTCAGAAACTAAAGTCGAAGGAAGATGACAGTCAACTGCTGATTGGGTGGCGTTTTCTGTCGCCAACCATTCTAAAAAAAAATTTTGGATGAATGAGAAAGTTGCGTAGCGTTCTCCGTGATATTTTATTTTTTTATTTTTTTTAGTTGCATCCATATATGTTATATATATGATACTTTTATTTAAAAAAAAAAAAAACGAAGAAGGAGAAAGAAAGAAAGAAATGAAGTAAGAAAGAAGCAGGAGGGGATCCGTGAGGACTGCTCATTATTAATTTGGCTTGGTTGGTGCATGGAATGTTTGTCAAAATCCTTGGTTCGGTCGCACCGGTGGGACCCACCAAACAACGGTCCCTCAGGTTTATTGAATAGATGGACGAGGTGCACGAGCAGTCGATCGCCACATTACCTCTTATATTTAAACAATTAGATCAAATGAGAGGTACATATTCTCTGAGATTTGTATTGGCTCAATGAACCCGGTGCATGCAATTGTTTTTCGTCCGTTAGAGCTCGGAGAAACCATATCAGTGAGGGATCAAAACAGAGCGTGAGGGAAGCGAGAAGAGACGTGGGTTGTATCTTTCGCACGGAAAAAAAAGGAATTTACCTTCCTTCGTATGAATCCAGTTGCCACTTCGAGGGCCACGTAGATGGATGATGAAACAGCCCAGGATCTTTCAGATCTGTGCGAGGAGCGATCGAACGGTCGACGTCAATCATTCTTTTGCGCCAAAACTAGATCCCGTGCCTAGAGAAAAGGGTAGGGACGGAGAGGGCGGGGTGCAGGCACGTGGGAAGTAGCACGTGGGAGGCAGCACAATGATGGTGTCGGCGCGGAATGCGGCACGTGTAAGCAGGCCGTCGCGAAAAGCCGGTGGGCCGGGGAAAAGCCTGGTTTGCGTGCACCCCATCCCCGTAAAGCTTATCATGTTATTGGCCACGGTATCTAATCACTTTAATTGAGTAAATAAACAGTTAAAAAAGAAATATACTCAATTATATGAAATATTAATTTCTGAAAATACAAAAAAATATTATTATTTGATATGTTGTTATTTTGTTGTAATAAACATGGTTCTCCTTCCTAGCTTCGCAAAAAAGCTACTCCTACAAATCCGAAAAATAAAAAATAGACATGGTTTGCCTTCATTATACCTCTATTTGGGTTTGACGATTGAACATCAGGCTGATGGATTGTTTGTGGATCTATTTTCCTTGATGCTGCACATTAGCTGGATCAAACGTTGTTCATACGGTCTACCTAGACTTTGTCCTTGGTCTATACATACATATATAATGTAATTAGATTTATTTAATAAAATAAATCAGTTGTTATAGTCCTTACTACCCAACATTTTTATGATGTATCTAGCTAAAATATTATTTAATAATACAAATCTCTATATTATTTTAAAAAGTGAATCAACAATAAACAATATTAATATTGATATGGCAGAAAATAAGCCTAATAATATAGCGCAACCAAAGTTGTTCGGCTCATAACTGATATGACAAACGGGATATACTCCGCAACTTGTTGACATGATCGGGCTAAGTCAACTCCAATTGTTCTAAAAGCCAAATTGAGCAAACCAAATTAAAGCAGTCAACTTCTGAAGTCATACCTTGTCCAACGCATCAAATGAAGGCCCTATTTGGGGAGCTTTTGGAGGACCAAAAAGCACTTTCTGACCCTCCAAAAGTAATTTTAGATAAAAAATAGTGTTTGATAAAATTTCCGAAAAAGCTGTTTCAGATTTTGCGGGAAGCTGAAAACAGCTTTTGGGGGGAAGCTCCAATTTGGAGCTTTCCGAAAATGCTGTTTTCAGTTTTGTCGGAAAGCTGTATTTTTGACAAAAATATCCATATTAAAATACAATAATTACATAGTTTGTCCCTTTATAAAACTAAAAATCTGCTGGAGCCAAGAACCCTACCCGTCAGACTTCCTTTATTATTGTATTATACTATAAATATTATATTATATTACATTACATCATAATACATTAATATATTATTTTAAATAATTTAATATTATGTTATATTATGAAAAATTAATTTATACTAATAATTATAATATTTCATACATTTATTATTATATTATACTATAAATATAATATCATAATACGTTATATCATAATACATTAATATGTTATTTTAAATAATTTAATATTATGTTATATTATGAGAAATTAACTTTTCACTAATAATTATAATATTCTATACCTTTATTATTGTATTATACTATAAATATTATATTATATTACATTACATCATAATACATTAATATGTTATTTTAAATAATTTAATATTATGTTATATTATGAAAAAATAATTTATGCTAATAATTATAATATTTTATACCTTTATTATTGTATTATACTATAAATATAATATCATAGTACGTTATGTCATAATACATTAATATATTATTTTAAATAATTTAATATTATGTTATATTATGAAAAATTAATTTTTACTAATAATTATAATATTTTATATCTTTATTATTGTATTATACTATAAATATTATATTATATTACATTACATCATAATACATTAACATGTTATTTTAAATAATTTAATATTATGTTATATTATGAAAAATTAATTTATACTAATAATTATAATATTTTATACATTTATTATTATATTATACTATAAATATAATATCATAATACGCTATATCATAATACATTAATATGTTATTTTAAATAATTTAATATTATATTATATTATGAGAAATTAATTTTTCACTAATAATTATAATATTTTATACCTTTATTATTGTATTATACTATAAATATTATATTATATTACATTACATCATAATACATTAATATATTATTTTATATAATTTAATATTATGTTATATTATGAAAAATTAATTTATACTAATAATTATAATATTTTATACCTTTATTATTGTATTATACTATAAATATAATATCATAGTACGTTATGTCATAATGCATTAATATATTATTTTAAATAATTTAATATTATGTTATATTATGGAAAATTAATTTTTACTAATAATTATAATATTTTATACATTTATTATTGTATTATACTATAAATATTTTATTATATTACATTACATCATAATACATTAATATTTTATTTTAAATAATTTAATATTATATCATATTATGAAAAATTAATTTATACTAATAATTATAATATTTTATACATTTATTATTATATTATACTATAAATATAATATCATAATACGTTATATCATAATACATTAATATGTTATTTTAAATAATTTAATATTATGTTATATTATGAGAAATTAATTTTTCACTAATAATTATAATATTTTATACCTTTATTATTGTATTATACTATAAATATTATATTATATTATATTACATCATAATACATTAATATGTTATTTTAAATAATTTAATATTATGTTATATTATGAAAAATTAATTTATACTAATAATTATAATATTTTATACCTTTATTATTGTATTATACTATAAATATCATATCATAGTACGTTATGTCATAATACATTAATATATTATTTTAAATGATTTAATATTATGTTATATTATGGGAAATTAATTTTTACTAATAATTATAATATTTTATACCTTTATTATTGTATTATACTATAAATATTATATTATATTACATTACATCATAATACATTAATATGTTATTTTAAATAATTTAATATTATGTTATATTATAGGAAATTAATTTATACTAATAATTATAATATTTTATACCTTTATTATTGTATTATACTATAAATATAATATATATTACATTATATCATAATACATTAATATGTTATGTTAAATAATTTAATATTATATTATATGATCAAAAATTAATTTACTCTAATAATTATATTACTATTATGCTATATTATAATAATATTATTTTATATTATAATAATATTATACTATATCGTATATTTATGTATTAATATATGTTATGTTTTATTATGTTCTGTTGTATAATACTATGCAATGTCTTTCATGGTAATTTTGTCCTACAAAAATACTTTCTCAGTTTGTTTACCAAACATATGTTAAAGTGCCACAGTACTTTATAAATATAGTTACCAAACAGCAAACAGCTTTTTATAACAGCTCTACTTCAGACAGCTCTACTGCCCACAGCTCCCCCAAACAGGACAAAAGTCTCATAAAACGGCCAAATAACTATTCAGCTTGGCAACCATCCTAGGCTATCCAAAGCTCTCTTATCTTGGGCAACGACCTTACTACTTCATATGAAAGCATGCTCCTTCCACTATGCAAAAGTTAAAGCCTATAATAGAGGCCCTAAAGTCATTTACAGCAGTATGGCCATAAACAGTTACAACATGACTCTAGAATGTTACAACACTGATTTTGGACAATTACCACACAACTTTAGATGATTATAGCACATCCCTCAATCGTTATTACATGACTTTAGGTGGTTGAAGCATGACTTCTAGGAGACTCCGAATTTTATAGCTATAAATAGATCCAAACCTCTGCATGAAAGGCAAGAACTCTAACTTCTTCGATTTTGCTATGGGATTTTTTTCTCTATCTCTTCCATCATCAAAGTCTTTCTGACTTAAATATTGGGGGGTCAAACCAAAGCTAGATCTGATAAGTTCTCGACTTGCTAATTTGCAGATTGACGGGAGCAATCCATATCAATGATTCGAAGAACGACAGCAACAAATATTCTTATATTTTTTAATATCAAAATAAATTATAAGAATTTTGTATGCATGTTCCAATTAGAGATCTTGGTTGTCTTACTATTCTTACATTTTTTAAAAAAATTATCATTTTTTTCTTTAAAACTCGTTCTTTTTGTGTGAGAGATTTCTCATCCCCAAGATCCTGTCCCAAGGGTGGTATTGCAGCCATTGGTTCAGGAGTTGTTGACAACCACCTGATGTGTGGTTGGTGATAAGACTGGAAAAGGTGGTGACTCAAGAATCAAGAGTACACCCACACACGGTGGCCAAGAAGAGCAAAAGGGGTGCCCCGGCCAGCCACCCACGAGAATAAAGCGAGAGAGAAAACAAAAGCACCTTCCGACGCGGTCTTTCCCAAGGCGAGATGGTCGGTGGCTGTTCCGTGAATACAAAAGAGAAACAGGATCTGGCAGGTCATCCGGGCACGGGCGGCGGTACGGATCATTCCCATCTTTTTATACCATATTTATTCATTAAAAAATTAATAAAAAATCTATCAATAAATATTAGAAAGAAAGCTCTGCCCCATCTGCACATATAAAAAGAAGAGGCCAAGGGGAAGATAAAGTGCAAATCATTTTAAGATGCATTCCCTCAGAATTTGAATCGAAATTAAAATTAAAATCAAAATAAAGAGAAATAAAAATCGGAGTAGCGATATTTTTCGACGCATTTGGTTTATGATTAAAATTAAAATAAAAATAGAATTTGAATACCAGTGAAGGAACAAGATTGAATTTTAAAAAATTAAATAATTTTTATTTTTCTTTAGAATAGACATAGAAATTCTTTCGAACATGATAGTTGAGATGAAAGTCAATAATTTTTATTTTTATTTCCGTGCTCAATTTTTTTCAACTAAACATGCGCTCAATTCTAAATATTTTATCAAGTTAATAACTACTATCTTGAAAAGCTACAGCATCTTGGGATGAAGTTTAATGCAATTTGGAAAATCTAAACAAAGTATGCACTGCCAGCTTGTCACCATAACAAGTTGCTCTTTAGCTGCTTTATGCTGATTCCAGAAAAAAGACACTTGCTAAACTTGCTAGATATAAACAAGTGTAAAAGGAAGCATGCTCCCCAGCTCATGCTAGTTTGTTTGCTTTCACAAATTATTACGCTTTTTTAAGTTCGGCAATTTACAAATAGGTATTTGTTTGAGAGTAGTTATCAACAGACGGCTCTTGGACGCACCTTTTGACGACCAGGTGGGGAGAAGAACAAAGTAGATCATCACCGAAGAGGGAGGCAAAGGCGTACCAAAAAAAAAAAAAAAAAGAGAGGGGGGCAAAAGCTTGTAAAATAATAATTATATCACACAGAAAATGGAGAAAAAGACGGGAAAGGAAGAATTGTGTCAGGACGTTTTGTCTGGTGGTCTCCTGGTGTCATGGGGGCATGCAAAAGCCAACCCCTCCTTTCTTTAATCATTATTGCTCACCCAAAAAACCAATAAGCTTTGAGTGTGATTATGAGCCATAAAATAAAAGAGAGCACGTTACTTTCCTTTGGTTCGTACTGCTGCCTCCCACACCCGCTCTTTTTTCTTAAAAAAAAAAAAAAAGGAAGAGAAAACGAACGTGACGGCATCTCCCTGAGTCAACGTTATGCTCGTTGACTTGCTATTTTGAATTTGGAAATGCTGCGGCCATGTTGGAGGGTGTATCCAACTTCCCATTTTTTCAGAGTACCAAGCCGGCACGACAAGATGGCAGGAAAGCCATAAAATAAGAGTATGATAACAGTATTTCATACAAATGTACAAGATATATGCAGTACATTTTAAAAAATTTATATATATATATATATATATATATATATAATTTAGATGAAATATACTTTGATGTTAAAGGCCCAGTTGACTATTTATGCCCCGACATCATGAGTTACAAAATCTAAAATGCACTCGATTCTGAAAGCTCATATATAGTATTAAGTATCCAGATGCATCTTTCACATGAAAGAAGGATTCACTTTCCTTCATGCAATGCCACCGTTGGATCACCTACCACATAGATCTCAAAGAGCCTCTAGGATTGGATTACTGTTAATGAATGAACTCCACCATTCATCCATAACATAGATGATGAGAGCACAAAAGTGCAATCTACATACCACTTAAATTAGTATAATTGCTAACAAGATAATTATAATGTTGCTGAATTTTTATTGGGTATAGGTGACTGTAAATCAAAGCTAAAATGCATATTGGGTCTAGAAAAATGCATCACCGCAGGCCAACAGCAGAGTGCCTAGATCAGGTCATGGCACAGAAGGATATAGCAAGCTTAGCTCAACCAGATCAGAGAGGACCCAACTGCATGGATCAACCCCAGTTGCACACTAGAAGGAGGCTAAGTTCAGCCGTCCGCGTTCACTGCAACCAATTCCCAGCATCCCGTTCATCCATTTAAAGGAGCTCACGATCTAGCCGTCCATGAAGCGTCCTTCGTGTCCCAGATCCACTCTTCCGAGTCCATGCTCCTTCCTTCTGCATCAGCCTTCTCCCGCGTGCAATCCTCCACGTCCATGTTCATCAGCCTTCCAGCTTCTGCGTATCTCATCCGGAGCGATCACGCATGATTCTAGCGATCTTCGCGATCCAACTATCAGTCGTCTGAGCTTTCCCATATCCCGCAACCGGCTAGGATGCTCCTCATGAACGCACGCCTCTTCTGCATCTCATCCCAGCAAAGTTCCAGCTTCCGAGTCCGCGATTCCAGCATCCGTGATCAGCTCTCATTCGCGTCCGCAGCTTCATCCATCCGCGTGTCCCAGTGTCACAGGGCGACCTGCACCCGTGCATCTCATCCTAGCATCCGCGTCCTAGTTTCATCTCAACCTTCCACCATTCCTGGAGTCTACGCGCATCCGTGCGTCTTCCAGATTCGCATCTCGTCCCGAGCGTCCATCTCACGCATTCCCAGCGGTCCGCGTGCGATCCTCGGCGTGTCGATTGATTCCCTTCCGAATCAGCTTCCCTCCGCTTTCGAGCATTTTCTAGATCAACCATCCAAGCGTCTTCATCCTTCGGCATCAGCATCCATCCATCGATCTCCATCGATCTCCATCGCTAGAGATCAGGGAACATCGCTGGCTCGAGAGCTCTCGTGAACTATATGAGGAGGGCTCTCGACTAAAAGAGGGGGCTCTCATTCTAAAAGAAACCCAGAGGATACTCTATTTCGGAAGAGAAAAGAAGAAGAAGAAAAAAAAAGGAGAAGTTGATGTTTGTAATGGGAGGCTAATTCTCTTGGTCAAGGATGATGGATGAACCCTTAACAATTTACTTTCTTCAAGTTAATTCTGAACGATTATTCTCTTTGATTTACATCTATTAATATATTTCTGATTCTTGCATACTTATTTATTAGATAGATCTTGTATGGTTTATATTTATTGAGGCATGAATTGTTTCGATGTTTGATTTATCGTAGACGTAACAGGCACGATAAATACTTGGACGTTGAATTCATGTTTTCAAATTATATACTCCATGATTAGAACTGTTTTATCTAATTAATACTTAATCAAGAATCGCCGAATTTATTTGTTGAAAGTAATAGTGTCAAGGGGGATTCTGGATCCCTAGCATTCTTCATATTCTCAAACTTTGTTTAATTACTTATTATTCTCTGCTTTCAATTCCTAAAAACCATATAAAATTATATCTAAAATTACGCTAATAATACATAGACCACTCCTTGAAGAATTGACCTCAGACTTCCGAGTTATACTACTTGTGCGATTCTCCTGCATTTGGAAGAGCAGTTTTGCAAATGCATCATGTTTTTGGCGCCGTTGCCGGGGGGCGGCTGAATTGTTAGTGTACTTTCAGATTTAATTAGAGATTTAGTTTAGGTAAGTTTCAGCTTTTTAAAATAATAATAATAATAAAATAATAATAAAATAAATAAATAAAATAAAATAAAATAAAATAATAAAAAAATTGTATGCTAAAGTGAAATAGGGACGACACCGATCGATTAAGTCGTTCATTTTGTGACAATTCTGTGGGACACAATCTTGAAATTCCTTCGCAGTTTCTCACACCTTGTGAGATGGCTGATTTAAATGAAGATGCGGAAAGTCACCACGATCGAGAACATGAATCTCCTGTTATGGCTTTAAGACAATACTTACAACCCATTAGGACTAGTCAGCCTTCATGCATGATTTTTTCTGATAATATAGGACATTTTGACATCAAACCAGGGGTAATTCAATTGCTACCAAAATTTTAAGGATTAGAGTCTGAGAGTTATTACCTTCATCTGAAAGACTTTAAAGAATTGAGCATTATATTTAGAGTGTCGAACATCACCGAGGATGTCCTCAAGCTGATGTTGTTTCCTTTCTTTCTAAAGGATAAGGCTAAAATATGGCTAAACTTCTTGCGACCTAGATCAATAAGAACTTAGCAAGATATGCAGAGAGAATTTTTGAAAATGTTCTTTCCCACACAAAGGACCAACTTTCTAAAAAGGCATATCAGCAATTTCCAACAAAAAGATAATGAAACTTTTTATGAATGTTGGGAGAGATTTAAAGACCTTCTTTTCTCATGCTCTCATCATGGGTTCGAAACTTGGAGAATTATTAGCTTTTTCTATGAAGGTTTATCTCCACAGTTGAAATAATTTGCAGACACCATGTGCAATGGTAGATTTTTAGAAAAACAGCTTGATGAGGCATGGGAGTATTTGGATTCCCTTGCTGAGACTGCCCAACTTTGGGATAACGAGGATAGAAACAATAAGTCTTTGCCTACTAGCTCTGTACAGGGTGGCCTTTAACTTTAGAACTGAGGATGATCTTCATGCTAAAATGGCAGTCCTCACTAGGAAGATAGAAGAAGTTGAACTTAGGAAGGTTGAGCCTGTCAAGACCATAGAGCTCAGAAACGAGTGTTGTGGGATCTGCAACATGTCTAGTCATACCACCACAGATTGCCCCACCATACCGGCATGCAAGGAAGTATTGCACGATCAAGCAAATGCTATGAACTCCTACCATAAGCCTTATAATGATCCATTCACGAATACCTATAACCCTAGTTGGAAGAATCATCCGAATTTTAGGTGAAAAAATAATCATCCTCAGCAGTCATACCATCCAGCTTCTTCACCTACACGTCCTACTTTTACATCACCGTCCTCTCAGAAGCCGAGTATCGAGGATACCTTGCAATCTATACAATCTTTTCTACAAGGTCAAGCCAATATCAATGCTCAAAATACTCGAAATTTTGAAGATATAAGAAACCAATTGTCAATGTTGACTACCGTCCTAAGTACTCAGGAAAAGGGTAAGCTTACAGCTCAACCCCAACCTAACCCACAAGTGTATGGTAGCAATAATACGGCTCCTTCTAGTTCGCATACAGAGCATGCAAAGAGCATCATGACTTTGCGTAATGGAAAAGTCATTGATCAGACTGTCCCATTGAGACCGCAAGTCACTTCTAATTCTGATGTGCCCAAAGCTGATGAAAAGGACAAAAAAAAAAGTTGAGGTCCCAACTTCTACCGAGAAAGTCGAATGCCCTTTTCTCCTACCTTTTCCACAACGGTTAAGGCCGTTGCAAAAGCTCGAACCAAATTCTGAAATTCTTGAGCTTTTTAAACAGGTAAAGATCAACATACCTCTTCTTGATGCAATCAAACAAGTATCCTAATACGCCAAATTTTTGAAGGACTTGTGTACTGTCAAGCGCCGATTAAATGTTAAGAAGAAGGCATTTTTAATTGAAAATGTGAGTGCTATTTTGCAGCACAATATTCTTTCTAAATATAAGGATTCGGGTTGCCCAACCATCTTATGCATCATAGGCAACTTTAGGATAGAGCGAGCATTGTTAGATTTAGGGACGAGTGTGAATTTGTTGCCATATTGTGTATATGAGCAACTTGGTTTAGGTGAGTTGAAGCCAACCTCCATCACTTTGCAATTAGCTGACAGGTCAATCAAGATCCCGAGGGAATTATCGAGGATGTATTGGTCCAAGTAGACAAGTTCTACTTTTCTGTCGATTTTATCGTATTGGATACACATCCGGCTTCAAATTCACAGTCTCAAATTTCGGTCATTATAGGACGTCCATTTCTTACAACTTCTAATGCATTGATTAATTGTAGGAATGACGTCATGAAGCTTTCCTTTGGTAACATGACCTTGGAACTGAATATTTTTAATGTGTGCAAGCAACCCAACGATCCCGAAGAGAGTAAGGAGGTTGATTGGGTTGAAACTATTGCAGAAGAATATTTGTTAGCTGAAGCATTTAACGACTTATCCGGCGATGGCTTAATTGATTGGTGTTCTAATGGCACTGATGAAGATGATTTGTTGGTCATACCTAGTGTGGATTGTTCGAATGACATGATAATCAATGGGTGGATACCAAAAGTAGAAGATTTTGAGCAGCTGCCACCTCGAGAGGTAAAGATAGTACCATCCCATGAACAAGCACCTAAGCTCGAGTTGAAACCCTTACTGAAGGAACTCAAGTATGTCTTTCTTGGACCCGAGGATACTTTTCCTATAATCATCTCGTCTGATCTTGATCATGACCAAGAAAAAAAATTACCTGGTGTTCTAAAGAATCATAAAGGAGCCCTAGGATGGTCTATTGCTGACTTGAAGGGGATTAGCCCCTTAATTTGCATGCACCGAATATATTTGGAGAAAAATGCTAAAACCACAAGGCAAATGCAACGCAGGTTGAATCCTACGATGAGGGATGTGGTTAAGGCAGAAATCCTCAAGTTGCTTGATGTGGGTATTATTTACCCAATTTCCGACAAGTGGGTAAGTCATACTCAAGTCGTTCCTAAAAAGTCCGGTTTGACGGTAGTAGAGAACGAACAAGGTGAACTGGTCCCAACTCGTGTCCCGATGAGTTGGCGCATGTGTGTTGACTACCAAAAGCTGAATTTGGTCACAAGGAAAGATCACTTTTCTCTATCCTTCCTAGACCAAGTGTTGGAGAGAGTTGTAGGGTACGATTTTTATTATTTTCTCGATGGCTATTCCAGATATTACCAAATTGAGACTTCATCAGAGGATCAAGAAAAGACTACCTTCATTTGTCCTTTTGGCACATTTGCTTTCCGACGGATGCTATTCGGGTTGTGTAATGCACCTGCAACATTCCAAAGATGCATGCTCAGCATCTTTGAAGACATAAACGATAAGTTTTTGGAAGTGTTCATGGACAACTTCTTCGTTTTCGGCAACTCATTTGATGATTGCCTGTCACATTTACAAGCAGTCTTAGCTCGATGTATGGAGAAGAATTTGACACTAAATTAGGAGAAATGCCACTTTATGGTACCAAAGAAAATTGTCCTAGGACATATTATTTCATCGAAGGGCATGGAAGTTGATAGAGCTAAGATCGACTTAATTGCTAAGCTACCTGCACCTAAGACAGTTAGAGATGTTAGATCATTTTTGGGTCACGCCGAATTTTATAGGAGGTTTATCAAAAACTTTAGTGTAATAGCTCGACCATTGTGTAACCTCCTAGCCCTTGATACACCATTCAATAGGACTGAAACCTGTCAAGTTGCATTCGAAAAGTTAACGTCTATGCTTAGCACTGCACCCATCGTGCGACCACCCAATTGGTCGCTACCTTTTGAGATTAAGTGCGATGCTAGCGACTATGCGATAGGAGCTCTCCTAGGACAACGTAAAGATAATAAGCCATACATGATTTACTATGCAAGCAAAATCTTAAACGATGCTCAAATGAATTACACCACTACCGAAAAAAAATTGCTTGCAGTAGAGTTTGCATTAGATAAATTTCATTCTTATATCCTTAGTGCTCCTATTGCTATCTTCACGGACCATGCAGCGCTAAAATATTTCCTGGATAAGAAAAAGGCCAAACCATGCTTAATACGATGGATACTTCTACTCCAAGAATTTGATATCACTACCAAAGATAAAAAAAGAGTAGAAAATATGGTTACTGACCATTTATTACGGCTAGTTTTTCATGATTTGGTGCCACAGTTTTCCATCAAGGACTCATTCCCCAAAGAGTAGTTGTTTGCACTTTCTACTATGCCATGGTATGTTGACATTGTAAACTTTCTTATCACAAACCGGATTCTGGAGCATTAGGGGTCGATAGATAGAAAAAATTTCTTGCGCGAGGTGAAGAATTATTACTATGACGAACCCTATTTGTTTAAGTATTGCAATGATCAAATCTTTAGACGATGCATACCAGAACATGATATACAAAGCATACTCTCTTTTTGCCATACTAGTGCTTGTGGTGGACACTTTCTCTAAGAAAACTGCTGCAAAGGTCTTGCAATGTGGTTTCTATTGGCCTATAATGTTTAAAGATGCCCACGAGTTCTGTAGAACATGCGATCCATGTCAACGCATTGGAAGTCTAACTCGTAGGCAAATGATGCCTCTTCAGCCCATTACCGTTATCGAGATTTTCGATTGTTGGGGCATCGATTTCATGGGCCCATTCCCACCATCTTTCGGACATGAGAACATACTAGTGGGTGTTGAGTATGTGTTCAAATGGGTAGAAGCTGTCGCTTGTAGGACCAACGATCACGAACCTGTTTTGAAATTTCTGGAAGAAAATATTTTTTCATGATTTGGGATGCCTAAAGTCATAACTAGTGATGGTGGAAAGCACTTTTGTAATAAGCCACTCGAGACCTTATTGAAAAAGTATGGTGTCACTCACAGAGTTGCTACCCTATATTATTCGCAAACTAGTGGCTAGGTAGAGTTAGCCAATAGGGAGATCAAGCATATTTTAGAGAAAACGGTAAATCCATAACGAAAATATTGGTCCTTGAAACCATCAGATGCATTATGGGCCTATCGTATTGCATACAAAACCATTCTTGGCATGTCTCCTTACCAGCTAGTCTACGGAAAAGCGTATCATCTACCTGTAGAGATAGAGCACAAATCATATTGGGCTATTAGAAAATTGAATTTTGAATTGCAAAATACCGGTCTAGCTAGGAAGTTGCAATTAAACGAGCTTAATGAAATTTGTAGAGAAGCCTAAGAAAATGCTAAAATTTGTAAAGAACGGATGAAGATCTTACATGATAAATCAATTTTGAAAAAGTCTTTCGAGCCTTTGCAAAAAGTTCTTTTATACGATTCCCACTTACATCTGTTTTCTGGCAAGTTACGATCGAGATGGACATGTCCTTACATTATAAAAACTATTTTTCCACAGGAGCCGGTTGAGATTGAGAATCCACGAGATGGTAGAATCTTCAAGGTAAATGGACACAGGTTAAAATCTTTTCTTGAGAATTTTGCAGATGAAGAGGACTCCTTTTCCATGGGGGAGCCTTCTTATGACTGAGTATGACGGCAAAGGTATGAGTATATTAGTAGAATTATATTTTTTTCTTCTTTTATTTCTAGTTTTCTTCTTATTTTATAGGTCTTTTTTTCTAGATATCAACAGCTCAGGGTATTACTCTTCTCTCCAATATTATTTTCTCTATTTTCTCTCATATATCGTTTTCTTGTATCCATTACATTGAGGACAATGAAATGTTTAAGTTGGGGAAGAAAAATATTTTGCAAAAAAAAAGAAAAAAAAAGAGAGAGATTTTGTTTTTGCATTTGATTTATTCTATTACTTTCTTTTCTGAGCAAATACACATATATTTTCATATTGAGTTTGTGCAACTATTAAGGCAAGAAACGCATGTATATTATGACTGATCAGAGACCTATTATTAGATCCTCGCACGTGTACTTAATAATAATAGGAAGGCCTCAGGAGTTCATATTTGTTAACTACATTTTTCTTAGTCTTATCCGTAAAAGAAGTACGAGTATCCTTGTTCGTACCATAAGGTTCATGATTTGGTTTTCACATAAAGATAGAGGTTGAATATTCCGGCTAGATTACTTAGGTACCTTATGATCCGACCTTGGTTGACCTATAGTCACGATGCAGTCACATTTATAATAAAAATATCTATATGGTTCAGTCTACGTTCTCTCTTCTTGCATAATTATGATTCAAAAAAAAAAATTCTTATGATGACAAGTCTAGCCTCATGGCATAGTCTGGTTCGAGTAATTAAGTCCGAGGGGGTGTTTCACATCATACCTTGGCTGAAAGCTTGCTACATGGACCTTACTAGAGCCTAATGGGGTTGGACAGCTCTAGTCGTCATATGCATTTAAAAATAAAAAAATAATAAAAATAAGCATGAATGGGTTGGTCAGACTGAACCTAGTGACATGTGCTAATGGCTGGTTTGACTCCATTGTGTTGGACCTATGTGTCACGCCCCCGCCTCTGCGAGGCACGTGAGGCACCTAGTGCCCACGTGGGGGCCACATGAGGGGGGACCACGGGGCTTCCCTGCCAGATATTGTCCGGTTCTAGAGCTTCACGCAAGCGTCGTTCACCCAATGTCACGCCCCCGCCTCTGCGAGGCACGTGAGGCACCTAGTGCCCACGTGGGGGCCACATGAGGGGGGACCACGGGGCTTTCCTGCCAGATATTGTCCGGTTCTAGAGCTTCACGCAAGCGTCCTTCACCCCTCCCCGGTTTTGTTTTCCACCCAAAACGCGTCTGCAGGATTTGGAGACACCCGTCTCATATGCCCAGGCTTTGGAACGAGTCTTTCCGATGTGGGACTATTGGGCCTTACACCCTTCCCACCATCGGACAAGAGCCGTCCTCGGCTCTGATACCACTAAATGTCACGCCCCGAATTCGGATCATGACACGGCCGTGCTATTGCAAATCTTTACCCGCAATAACACGCAGCCACTTCAAAACTTCAAATCAATTATGAACAATTATATTCTTAAATGTTATCAAATATTTCATCAATAAAAGATTGATTACAAAGCATCTAAAAATAGCAACATTTAATGTTTCATTTTCTTTTCCCCATAACCCTGAAGCATGTCACGCTCCTTGTTTCTAGCATCTCCTATTCATCTGTAAGAACATAAATAAATGGATATGAGCTATAAAGCTCAGTAAGTAACAATGCATAATCTTATCAGATCAAGCATAATATTTTTCATACTAGTGCATTATTTTAAGAAACTAACAGTTGTAACAAAGTAAGCATTTCTTATAATCAAACCAGATGTAAACCTTTTGTGTTTATTCACTGCTTTGAAATCCGTACTTATCATTATTCTTGCTTTGAAATCCGTACTCATCATTAATCATGCTTTAAAATCTGTGCTGTTATTATTCATGCTTTAAAATCTGTGCTCGTAATAAAGTAAACATTTCAAATAATCCAACTAGTCATAAAACTATGCATGTCCATTCATGCAACTTCATAAATATTGTCACGCCCCGAATTCGGATCATGACACGGCCGTGCTATTGCAAACCTTTACCCGCAATAACACGCAGCCACTTCAAAACTTCAAATCAATTATGAACAATTATATTCTTAAATGTTATCAAATATTCATCAATAAAAGATTGATTACAAAGCATCTAAAAATAGCAACATTTAATGTTTCATTTTCTTTTCCCCATAACCCTAAAGCATGTCACGCTCCTTGTTTCTAGCATCTCCTATTCATCTGTAAGAACATAAATAAATGGATATGAGCTATAAAGCTCAGTAAGTAACAATGCATAATCTTATCAGATCAAGCATAATATTTTTCATACTAGTGCATTATTTTAAGAAACTAACAGTTGTAACAAAGTAAGCATTTCTTATAATCAAACCAGATGTAAACCTTTTGTCTTTATTCACTGCTTTAAAATCCGTACTTATCATTATTCTTGCTTTGAAATCCGTACTCATCATTAATCATGCTTTAAAATCTGTGCTGTTATTATTCATGCTTTAAAATCTGTGCTCGTAATAAAGTAAACATTTCAAATAATCCAACTAGTCATAAAACTATGCATGTCCATTCATGCAACTTCATAAATATGATTATGCATCATAAAACTTTTGCCATTATTCTATACTTTGAAATTCATACTCTCAGATGGTAGTGTAGCTATGGCCGCTCTTATTCCCACGGCAAGGCCTTTACCACTGCAGGGTCTATCTTCCAGTTACTATTACCCACTGGCGGGGGTCGTAAAGCCGAGTTATTTTTACCCACTGGCTGGGGTCGTATGCCTAGTTACTGTTACCCACTGGCGGGGGTCGTACATAGCAATCTGAGAGTTCTTTAAAACATATCATGCTTTTCATAAATCTTTTCTCATCGATACATTGGAAAGTGAATAATGGCATCATGCTGAATAAAATTCATGATCATGCTAAAAATTTTATTTTTTTCTATGCATCTTTCTATAACATCATAATCATGTGTACATAATATAATAATAATAATAATGATGGATGCTATGTATCCAAAATCATGTAATCATTTGCTAACACATGCTTGATCTTAATTTTGTGAAGACATAAATAATCATATACAATTTCACAATCAAGTAATCACAAGTATTTGATAAAATATAAGATTATATTAGGTACTTTTTTCACAATTCTTATACATAATTCCAATTGCATAAATAATACTTTTTCATCTTATAAAACGTGATACATGATCCATAATAAGATTAAGACAAGTTACTTACCTTAATTTGCTCACCAACTGTCAATTCTCCAATACCTAACAAGATCATTAAATTACTTGTTAATTACACATTCGACTTCATTTAATTACTATCTTTCTTAATAACTTAGTTCAATTTCTGGTTCAGGCCCATGGCCCAATTCAATTTCTGGTTCAACTCTGATTCAGCTTCTGGTTCAGATCTGATTCAACCTCTGATTCAGGTCTGATCCAGCTTCTGGTTCAGGTCTGGGCCCATTTGCATTCAGGCCCAAAGTTTAATTGGTTTCTGGATCAGGCCCGTGGCCTGATTCAATTACTGGGCCCATTTGTATTCAGGCCCAGAAACACAATTAGTTAATTTATAATTAATCCTTATCAGTTCTAATTAATTTAAAAGGGAGCCTAGTCTCAAACTATATTCAATTTAGTCCCTATATTAAAATTTGAGCTCTTCAAGCCCAGTTAGTTTTGGTTTTAAGAACACTAGGCTTGAATCAGGGCCCTATATTAAAACCAACCAACTATGTTTGTTCTTGTCCTATATGCGGCTCCCGTATTTCTCTCACCAGAATTTTTCGGCTACCCTTGGCTGTCTAATGTCGTTTCCCCAGGTACGGAGGAACAAGGGCCCTAAAGTGCCAGAACTCTATTCTGGCACTGCAAATATAATGAATAAACGTCATTCTTATGTTTCCATCACGTGCTGTCATGCCTCATGCAGTCAAGGAATAAGGATGGGCTTCATGTGATAATCATGAGGCCATTATGAGGTCGGTGATCGAATCCAACGGTTGCCAGCTGCGAATAGCATATAGGCCCTCCACACGAGAAGCTGGTGGGGCCCGGCTTCATAATGCTGCCTATTTTGGCTCCTCCGTCCTGAGGCAGGGCAAGAGACAGCCGTGCGGGAGCCATACATGGACGAGAAGAGAGCATGCATGGGTTATGGCCCAAGAAGTCATTAAAATGGCCTATAAAGATGGTTTCAAAAGGTGACGCTGTCGATCTTTTGAAAGTGCCACCAACAGCCATGATGGATTTTTCTTATGGTGTTCGGTTTGTATCTTCCGCGTGACAAAATGATTCATCTCTTTCCAAATGCCAACTACTGCATGCACAATAGCCGCTTCAAAAACTGTGCAGATAGATGATAAAAGAAGTTGGATGTTTTAAAATTCGTGCAACATGCAGTCCCGTAATCCTTTCTTATAAAGGAAGTGATTAAGACCCTTCAAGCATGACATCAACCAAGGCAAACAAAATAAAACACAATAGTGAGTGTCGGGAAAGCTGGCGGCTCATGCCATCACTCGAGTTGGCAACATCTGTGCTTGATTAATTTGCATGTGTTCTGTTCACACAAGGGCAACTCCGTAGGCTTCATTAGGATAGGACGCAATTTTCTGAGCTGGTGTGGGTGACATCTATGATAGATATGCCGTGGATTAGAGCATCTACCCCTTTCCACTTTGGTCTTGATACATCTCTTGCATCTGAAGCGGTTCCTTTGAAGACTCGATCGCGTGACCTGTTTTTTGGAACAAGACATGTCAATTCATGAAGTTGTATTCTACAAGGAATGAATTGATGAGAATCAGTTCTAGTTTGGGCTGAAAATATAGTATTCGCCCTAAAGGCTGGATTTTGATGATGTAAAATATTTGAGTAAAAAGTTTACTAATCAGTTGCCTTGAGTATACTTGAATATTTATAGAAAGTCAAAATAAAAGTTTTCAATAACTCTTAAATAAAAATTAATTATCCAAAGCTATACACAAAAAAACTCCACTCCAAAAAAAAGACTTGAAGCAACCCTTGAATGCTTACATGCACATACCGAAAATTCTAACTTGGGCTATCTCAAGATTCGGCCCTTATATTACAATGAGTCGACCCTAGCACATTGATACAGACTGATACGCCTTTACGAGTCGACTCCCGCAAATCACGAATTGACCCCAGAATAGTCTTAGAAGATACGAAGAAAGCTATAAAATTCATCATAGTAACAAGTCAACCCATGAAGAATATGAGCTGACTTTAATTAAATGAGAGTCAACCCTAGAAGCAAACGAGTCGACTGCTAAATGGCCACAAAGAAAAGATAGAGAGTTGTAAATTTCATCATATTGGCAAATGGATCCATGAAAAACACGAGCTGACTCCAATCAAATAAGAGTCGACCCAAGAAGCAAATGAGTCGACCCTAAACGGCTACAGAAAAAAAGATAGAGAGTATTAAAATTTAGTTTGTTGGAGGGTCGACCCGTGAAGATAATGAGTTTCTTTATATTTTTTTAGGGAGCGGTATTTTATTGTGTTACATATTACTCTCTATACTCTATTGTGATAAATTTCAGAGACTAAAACTTGCAAAAAGGTCCATCCAAATCTTGGATTAAATTGTATTGAGCTTCGGGATAGGCTCGGTGGTGGTTTTGAAAAGATTAAATTGTATTCAACTGGGTTGATTGTGAACCGAGCTAAACAATTGGATTATAATCTTGAAAAGATTATAGCAAAAATTTCTAAGAAGGATGTCTTAGAGAGTAGATCTAGGGGCAGGGTTGGCATTGAACCACTATAAATTTTGTTGTATTTATGGTGCATATATTAACTACATTGATATCTTTTATATTTACATTTCTTAATTACTTGTTGCAACTCAAATACAATCTTCGAGTTTTATTCTGCTGTTAAAATTTTTGAAAAGTCCAATTCACTCCTCTTTTGGATTGCATAGCTGGACAACACATGGTATCAAAGCATTGGTACTCAAGCATCTCAATGACATAACAATCAAAGAGTTAAAGATTTATGGCAGAGAACCTCTCTTGCCGAGGGACAATCCACAAACAAACCTGCATTTTTTAATGGCATAAATTATACTTATTGGAAAGCACACATGCAAATTTTTGTTTAGGCACTAGGCTATGATATGTGGAGTGTCATATTTAATGGTCCTCACACACCCATAAAAAAAATTGATGGTGTGTCTCTTCCCAATCCGAAGGCGAATAGGATGAGTTTGATAAAAAAATAGCGCTGTTAAATTCTAAGGCCATGAATGTTCTTTGTAGATCCTAAAGGGTTGATTTTGATGAGGCAAAATAGTCGAGTCAAAAGTTGACCAATTCTGTTGCTTTGAGTTTAATTGATTAATTTTAGAAACCAAAAAAGAAAGCTTTTAGCTACCCTCAAAAGAAGATTGTCCATGAGGAGCTCCTCATCAAGAAGTTAGACTCCAAAAAGGCAATGAAAATATTCTTCGGAAGCTCACATACATGCACAGAAAATGTCATCCTCTACTACATCAAGAGTAGACTCCAAGTTTGCAATGAGTCGGCCCTGGTACACTATCGCTGACTGATATGCTTTCACGAGCCGACTCCAACAGATCCCAAGTCAATCTTAAAAGAGTCTAAAAGGACAGATAGAAAGCCAAAAAATTTATTACATTAATGAGTCGACCCACGGAGTACACGAGCTAACTCCAGTCTAGAAAGAGTCGATCCTAGAAAAAAGCAAGTTAACTCCTAAATAGCCATAGGAGAAAGATAGAGAGTTGGAAGATTCATCGCTTTGGCTAGTCGACCCATGAAAATCACAAGGTGACTCTAGACAAACAAAAGTCAACCCTAGAAAACAATCAGTTGACCCCTAAACGGCCATATTTAGAAGATATATAGAAAGCCGTAAAACTTAGTATGTTGAAGAGTTGACCTCTAAAAGCAATGAGGCGACCTCAGTCATCTGACGAGTCGACCTCTAAATTAAGAGAGCTGACTCCATAATGGCCACAATAGAAGATAGAGTGCAGCAAACGCTACAATAAGTTCGAGATAACTCCTGAAGGTCATGAGTCGACTCCTGAAAATAGATATTTTGATCTCACAATACTTCTATAACCTATCTAACAGCTAGAAAAGTATTCCAACCATCTTGAAAGAGTATAAATGTATGGAACACCAAAGAAAAACAAGAGTTTGAGCATTACAAAGACATTATAAATGATTGTTTTACTTGCATTTAATCTCTTGCATATTTACTAATTGGCCATTTGCTGAAATTTATATTCTTCTATCAAGCATTTAATTCTACTGTATTTAGTAAAAGTTTTTGAAAAACCTAATTCACCCCGCTCTTGGACTGCATAGCTGGGCAACAAGTGGTATTAGAGATTGCTACTCATGCCTCCTATAGACCTAACTGTCAATGAGTTAAAGATCTATGGCAGCCCTCTGTTGGTACCTCTCTTACCGAGGTTCAATCAATGAATAGACCTTCTATGTTTAATGGTACCAATTACACTTTTTGGAAAGTATGTATGTGCATGTTTATTCAAGCACTAGACTAGGACATGTGAAATATCATAGCTAATAGACCTTGCACACCCACAAAGATTATTGAGGGTGTGTCTCTTTCTAGAGAAACTTTGATAGGGTTGGTTTGTGGTTGCTTTCCAGAGAAAATCAACTAAGTGGATTATGAGCCCGAACAAAACAATTAGGCTGTAATTTTTGAAAAGATTATAATAAAATTTTCAAGAAGATATTGTTGATCCAATGGATTGATTTTGATGTGTACAAAATATTTGAGTATAATACTAATGATTTTGTATTCTTGGAGTAGTTAATTTGTTTTATAGAGAGCTTAGTGACTTTGAAAGGTTACAGAAGCATAGAGAAGCCTAGAAGAACAAATCTTAAAGTTGAAGAGGTATTTAAAGTATTTTGGGAGCTTTTATAGTAGAGTCGACCACAAGTGAAGATGAGTTGAACCTAGAATTCTAGGAGTTAACCCGAAAAAGCCACTAGCCAAAAATAGAAGACAACCATTTTTAGACACTTAGGACCCCAAGACTTCAAGAATTGACCCCAGGACATCAAGAGTCGACCCCTTTACGCATATCAGCTTCAACGACTAATTTTTCTGCAAACACAGAACATCTTCCAACGGCTATTTTCTTCTCTTCAACATCTAGAAATGACTCTTCAACAACTTTTTAAGTTATAAAAGCTTTTAAATTGAATTAGATGACAAGAAGAGTAAGAAGAGTGGATGCATGAGCTAAAGAAAAAGGAATATAAGTTAACCACCACTTCTAATGCTTCAATTTGACCATCAATTTGAGAAGTGACCATTCAAAGCCTCCACCCACTTCAAACAGAGCTTTCAAATATTTAGAGAGAGCTTCAACTTCCAATCATTGAATTCCACCACAACATCAAGAGCAAATAAGATAGGAAAAGAAAAACGTTGTTCATCTGCCTTTGCTTTCAACATCTATGGTGCTGTTAATGTTGGAAAGTGACATCAAGTAGGGCAGCTTGGCATTCTTTCCACACGTAATTCCTCTACTTGGAAAGAAAGCAATGGTATCATCTTTACTCCAAGATTTAGTATGTATTTATAGAAGTTAGACAGAGATAAAAATCAACTATGGTTTTTTTATTTTTATTTTTATTTTTTCAAATGTGTGTGTGCATGTTTTTGTTGGGGGGACGAGGAGGGACTTGCACACATGTATTATAACTATCTAGATTCTGATTGTTATCATGCTTTTCCTTGACCTAATGCAATGTTTCAAGATGTTTTTCAGATATTATTGGAACAGTTGACACATGAGTATTTGGCAAATGAAGCAATATAAATGAATCTCGGGTCTTTTACCTGCATTATTGCTTAGATTGTCGAAGTTTGGAAATTAACACATTATTGCTTGTCTTTTTCCTGCATATGCTAATTTATCTGGTTGAATGAATTATTGTATTTTCTTTTATTAGCAATTCATTTTGTATAAATTTATCATTTAACTAATATTGATTCTTTTTTGTGCATACCAGGTAACAATATGCCCCGAGAAAAATGATTTAGAGATGTAGAGTTGAAGATACATACTTTGCAAGATCAGCTTGACCATATTTCTTCTTTTTTGCAGAGATTTGCCCCTCCGGTAAATAACTAAATCTATATGAAAATTTTATGTAATTATAGTATATTCTTGTACGAGCATAATAATTTTCGTATTCTTAGTTTCTAAAGTTTTTTTGTTTTCTTGCAGGTTGCTGATACTTCTACTCGTAGAGATAATGATGCCGTCGACCCTTAAGACCTCGTAGACTGTTTATTTAGGAGTTTGATATGTATGTTTTTAATATTTTTAAAGTACAATGTAATCAAATATGTTGGGATTTTTAATTTACATTTTGATGTGTTTGGTGATGATTATCACCTTAACATATGGTATGGATGAAACATTGTGATGTATGGTTAATAGGTATGCTTGACTTTAGACTTATAGATAATGATATTTATAATTAATGATTATGGATTCTCCAACATTGTGTATACTTCTATTTGGATGAGCAAATGTATTGTGCAATATGGATAATGAATAGGCTGTGCTGATTGTACAGGATTTGGAACGAGCCCAAAAATAAATATTAAGCTTATAATTTGAATTATTAATTAAACACAAGTTAATACATTCTGCCATCAAAAAATGTTTGTTGCCAATGCATTCCAATACATTCTACGACCAAACTATTGGTGGGGAAAAATAGACATTCAGTGACCATTTTTTTGGTAGCAGAAGACAAACATTCCACGACCAACTATTTGGTTGGCATTGAAATTAGCAACAATAGATTTGGTCGCTGAAAATTTTCTTCGGCAACCAACCATTGGTCGTTGTTAGTGTACCTTAGGTGACCACACAATATTGGTCGCCAAAACCTTTCAGTGACTAGGGTTCCGCGACGAAGCGTATTCTAGTCATGAAAAGGTTTCGGCGACCAAATATGGTTATTCGGCGACTAGAATCTTAGTCGCTGAATATGTATTTTCTTGTAGTGATTCTATTGACCAAGATTCCAACTTTCAGAGCAATCAAACTTGAGCTACAACAACATATATCCGACTTAAAGATTATTTTGTATTTAATTTTCTATCTTTTTTTTTGTTCACGAGATTAGAAAATTTCATATGGGGTTCTTGGTATAGTTGACACCGTGAAAAATTAGCTACTTTGTAAAATTTGGTTGTACCCAAGAAACAGTTAGGTTGTGGTCGATTGCCCTAGAAAATCGTCAAAGTTTTGTTGAACTTAAAAATCAACAAGGAGTTCCTAAATTTTAAAAGTTGGGGTTGGTCTGGCTGTACCAACAAAACTGCTTGGTTTTGGTTGATTGGCGGCAAAATCAACTAGATTAAGTTGTGAGCCTGGAAAATAATTATGTTGGAATCTTATTTCTAGATTATAGTGAAATTTTCAAAGAGCAAGCCTTGGAAAGTGGACGAAGGGGCTACATTTGGAAACAAACCACTATAAAATCTTTATGTTTGAGTTATTTGTGTTTGTTCTTATCTTGTACATTTATTTATTATCTATTTCGATGTGCATACTTATGTTTAATTTAGTTTTACCTAATCATTGTTTAAGTTTGTAAAAAGTTTATAACTCAATTAACCCCCCTCCTCTCGTACTCTTGGGTTGTCATCTTTGGACAATATGTATCTTAGGAAGTGGACGCAGATGCAGAGTTTAGCACCGAACTACTATAAATTTTTTTTATTGTATTATATTTTGTTTTTTATTTTGCATTCATTCTATATCTACTTTAACGTATCATCATTCACTTCACAAATAATAAATGCATATTTAGTGATAAGGTAAAGGACATACAAAACAAATTATCAAGTATAGAAAAATCTGAATTATAGTGATATAAGACATACAAGGAATGCTGAACAGACTAGAGGACCATCAAAATAATGCATATTTAGCAAGAAAGTAAAGGACCTTCATGTTTTATTATACATTGGATAGGAATGATGTTGGCTTACATGGTTAAAGAAAGAGATTTGGCTATTAGTGCAATTCACATGTATGAGTTTAAGAAAATGTACATTTGGTCAGTCAAGGAGTAAATGGTGAGACGAAGCTGTAGTCACTTCTCAAAGGAGTCTTTCTTTTAGAGTTATCTATTCAGTGGCTTATAAAGCCTCGTATCTATTGCATCTTCAGAATTTGGTCGAGGGATCTCCTTTAACTTCGCCAACGGGATGAGGATGAGTTCTAAATATTCTTTATAGCAATTAGTCTCCAGTAGAGCTGATTGTGGTGAGAAGCGGGCAAGTATTGGCTAGGTTTCTGTTCATGAGACATCATCGTGTGTACTGTTTTAGTGAGAAACGAGTATGGATTGGCTAGGTCATTGCTCGTAAATGGTGTAATACAATGAGTTTAATATAACATTAGAGGAAGACCTAAACAGGAATTCTTGGACATTGACAATCCATAAAGTTGGACACAAAAGGTTACGGCAGGGTTATGATTATGGTTATCTAGTTTCAACAATCTAGAAAGGCTAGACTATAAACTTGATCTGCAATTCAACACATGCTGCTTTCAATCAGCTGTTGGTCCATGACTTATGAGTGAAGGCTAGTGCTACCATGATGAAAAGGGTTACTCTGGTCAGATCTGTACTTTGCTCCATGCCTATCTATCTGATGTCTAACACCGCTATCCCTAAGATGATGTATGAGGATTGAGAGGCTTTCTCGAAGCTTCATTTGGGGAACGTAGGGCGGTGGCCGTGGGGTACATCTGGTGGATTGGGAGTCGGTAGGCCAACTGACTAGGGCAGAAGGGAGGCGTTGATTGCTCGGCATGCTGCTAGGGTTATTTTGAAGCCGCAGTCTCTTTGGACTCGGATGATGGTCATCCGGTATGGCCCCGTTGGCAGCAATGTGACCCCATCTGGGGGTTGGAGGGCATCACTAGTTTGGCACGAGATTTGCAGGTATCTGCCTATGGTCCTATCTAGATATAGATGGTTGATTAGTGATGGCTGGAGGGGGGACATAGTGGAGGATGCATAGGTGGACGAGCTCCCATTGCGGCGTTGGGTGACCCTAGTTAGTGTCGAGGCTGGGGATGGACTCCGAGTGTGTGACCTTCTTTCCGGAGGTGGGGGGTGGGATACCTACCGGATTGATCAGAAGTTTGGGGAGCCACTTGCGGAGCGGATTCTGTCGCTCCCAGTTCTGGGGCATCCTTGCCCTGACATCAGGGTATGGAGCTCGTGCTGCAGATCTAGAATCAAAGTGGCCGACGTTTGCTGCATTGTCCAAGATGGAGGGTAGTCGCGCGTGGATTTCGGATGGATATGGCAGTTTGGGCTACACCCTAGAGTGGCCTTATTCCTTTGGAAGGTCGTTTGCGGTAGGCTACTGACGAGACTTCTGCTGTATGGAAGAGGAATGAGTATCCATCCCCGGTGCCCTGAGTGTCAGACTGGTGCTGCATTGAACCATGCTATCTTCTAGTGCCACTAGGCTAGGAGGATTTGGAGGTGAGCAGGGTTTCCGACGGAGCTTGGTGTCATTCGGCGTCCTTTCTTCAGTTTCTTCGACGTTTGGCCGGACCTTTGCAGTCCATACCAAAAGCAGTGCGGGCAACCTATACTACTTATTAGATCTGGCTAGCGAGAAATGCATGGATATTTGGAGAGAGGTGCCCCCACCGGGGGTAGTGATGGAGAGGGCATAACTATTAGCAGTGGAGGCCTCTCAGGCGATCCGGTTGGATGGACTTTTGATAGCTCGAAACATCTGAAGCTTCTCATCTGCTCATGGAATGCTCCATTTGGTGTTTTTCACCTGAAGCCCCCACCCTTGAGTTTTTTTAAGGTCAACTTAGATGGATGCATCCTGCAAGGCGGCAGGGGAGGCGCGGGCTTCATTGTTAGGGGCTCGAATTTCAAGATGATTGCGGTTGGGGATTGCCACTTATTTGATACTTCGATGTCAGAGGAAGAGTTGAGAGCGGCATGATCTAAATTGTGCTACGTATGGTGTGCCTTGCAGGGGAGAGAGGTCCTTCTGGAGGGTGACTCTGCGACAGTTATTTGGTGGATCCTGCAGATTTCAGGAAGGGTTGGCGATTACCACTCGCTGCTGAGAGATATTTGGGCCATGTGCCGTGATGGGATGGTGATTCAGGCAAAGCATGTGTTTAGAAAGACCAATGGGGCTGTGGATTGGGTGACTACTTTTATTGCCAATCACTCGGAGGACCACCTATGGGTGGAAGAGACGGAGTTGCTTAGTGCTCTTCGGAATGTATTGGTTTTGATTTTTTTGGTTGTATCCGTACACGTTATGTAAGATAATTCCGTTTCAGCAAAAAAAAAAAAAAGGCTAGTGCTAGTATAAGAGAATTTGAAACATGACCTATTCTTGACTGAACAGTAGTGATATCAAACGATGACCGCTATCTCAAATTTATTGTTATCAAATGGGCAGACAATTGCAAACTTTTATTATGTTTTAATTTTGGTGATAGGTAAGTTAGTATCTTCTTGTTCTGCCAGTTTACTGAAAGTATGCTTCCTTTCATGTATTCTATCAGTTTTATACCTGAACAAACCTAAACTAAAAAATAAATTTCATTTCAATTCAAAAAGTAATAAAGTCAAATGATGTGGGCAGTCTGATGATATCATGTGCTTCCAAGCCTGTGTACATATTGGAGTTTGTTCCTATGGCTAACCCCATTTTTGATGCATTTCTTTTTATTAATTTAATAACTATGTCACAATGGGGTGAACGTAAGCCTAAACATTAAGGGTGTCCACATCAAGTGTCATATAACTAGCACGTGCACCGTATGATGTACTATATTCAGAAAGTTCATGGACGGACCTAGCTAGAAAAATAACCATTAGGAACTAAGGGTTAATAAGAATAAGATACCAAATAAGGTTCGTACTCTCAATATCAGATCTGATACCAATAACACAAGCTGATACATTATTAGTATACCTGGTATGAGGGTTGTTTTGGCATACATTGGCTTAGCGCATACCGACCTAGTACCAGTATAGTACAATATGTCCGGTATAAGATATTATGTACCGGAATAGCAAACCTTGATGCCTCGTGCATAATTTACCAATCCAAACCTTTAGCTGCCCCTAAAGACTGATAGCTACCTGCACTCTACATTCAAGTCATTTTTCAAATATCTACCTCACTACTCCTCTGTCCTTCACATTCCAAGCTTCCCCCTTATTCACCAATTCCATTCTTCTGCTCCATATAGCTTCCTCCAATACGTTCCTTTGGACACAGCAAGACCAAAACCCACCCACCATTTGATTCTGCTCTTTGCCCAGCACATACACGAGGCTTGGTAGAAGCACAGTCCGTCCCTCATGTCATGGCCAGACCTTCAGCATTCCTTTTTCTGCCCTTTAATAAAACAGTTTTCTACTTTAGTACCTTACCATTCACGATCTTTCTCCTTTCCCATCTTCATCCTTGGATTGGTGTGCTAATTATATTGAACTAATTAGTGCATGATCGCTGCTCATTTAGATCTTCATTTACATAATCCTTGATGATATTTCTATTCTTTTGATGGATTATATAACTATTCTTATGGTGAAACCCTTTTTAGTGCTTTAACATGTCACCCCAAAAGTTGAAGGACCTTTTCCTTGGTTTCTACATGCTAGAATCTACAGGTTTGCACGCGTATTGGCTAATTTTGTCTAAACTTTGAAGGTTAAGAAATTCCTCTGCGTAAACATAGCACTAATTTCACCATTTGCCACAAATTTCTCTGTTTTCTATTGCATAGACATGTATGTCATAAGAAAATTCCCTACTTCACTGAACATGTATGCAATATATGTAAAAACTACGAAAAGCTAACAAAAGGAAAAATTCAGCAAGGCAATTGCATCATCAAAAAGAAATTGCTGCCAGAAAGTAAATGTGGCTATTGGAGATTAAACACTGTAGATTTGAACATATGAGTTCAAGATACAGGTCAAGTAAGAGTAGGATTAGCTTAGCCATTCATTTGAACATGTTTATGCATGTATCAGAACGGGAAACTAGGAACTAGTTCAGACAATAATGATTAGAAATATAAATAATGATTACATAGTAAGAGCATGGCATTTTCATACCCTTAAAAAGAAGACTTAAGGGGCGGAAATAAAGATGTTTCTCCATAGAGATTTTAATCTCCTCACCGCCTGAAGTTTTGAAGATGTAGATCTCTTCCTGTCAGATTATCGGTTTATCATTATTCTCTTGCCAGCATCATATGAACTTATGACCAAAGCAAGCTTAAGCAGACCACGTACAACAGTACAAGCATACTGAAATATATACATATATGCTTAGATTGGCTGTATGTATCAAATATTTTGACAGGAGTATAGAAGGGTGGGGTGTGAGCACTTTGCATTGCCAAAAAGTCAAGTACACAGGTATGAAGCCAGAGAACAGATATGTCAAGGATAGGCATGTGACATAATTATACATACCAGTCTTAGTATAAGATTTCTTCCAAACTCATCTCCATTCTCATGTACATGATTAAGTGCATCCGGGAGAACCTTCCATAATTTACTAGTAAATTCCAAACCCTTTTGTCAACTATTCTGCAAGATATCATTTTCAAAATATAGGAACAAGACTCGTTTTCCATAGCAACTAATGAAATTTTTGGTCCCATGTTTCTGCCTCTTGCCTGATTCTTCTTAAATATATACCAATGCAACAGAGCTTCATTGTGTTAAGGATATTAAGGTCATGTTTGGGACTGCCATACCCCTTCGTATCGCCCAATATAAGGCATTCCATACCATACCGGATGGGAACAAATACGAGACTCAAGTTTGGGTTGGTAATAAACTCCATACCGCCTCATACTAAAGCATGCCAAGGTGTATACTTATCCTTATCAAGATGTACCAACCTATATTGAGGTGTAGCGAGATTAAAAAAAAAAATTGTTAGAAAACCATTTCAATATAGCTTGCATACCATATTGTACCGACTGTACTGTACTGACTATACCATTCCCAACCGGTAAGATACCACTACAGTACCAAGTAGAAAGATTGTGGACCTTAGTTATGTCCAACTAGGCTTATCCAAGAGATGAAGACTAAAGGCTGGTAACATACAAACACAATGGTAATGGCGATGCTTGGCATGCTTTGCAAGTGGATACCGTTAATTTAGTGATATCTAATAACAAGTGATAACAAGTGTTACAAAGTGATGCAAGTAAATTGTTGAAATACTGTAACATGATTCTGCTTTGTCAAAAAACTTCAAAATGAATGAAGGGGAAAGGATACAAAATCAAGATTCATCAGGCCATCCTTGTGGCGCACCACAGTGACATAGAATTGCATGATCTCACAGAGGCTGATAAAAGTTGCTTTAGGGAGAGGATTATATGTTTCTCTCTTTTTTTGCTAAGAATTATATATTTTTCCACAAACAGCTATTAATGTGATATATTTTTCCTTTGCATTAGCTGATTCTACATAATTCATAATATTCCAATCCCTGATTCCACAAAATTCATAATATTAATTGTTCATATGTTATTAATTATCTGACGACGTGATCCTATAAGAATGCCTAAGAGTAGACTATTGCTCGACAAAATCAGCACTTCTGTAAACCCTCATGCAAAAACATAAGCTCATTTATGGAAGAGCATCAGTCACCTCTATGATGCAGACTCAATGGTCTAATTTGGTTGCAGTCCTATGATATCCTAAGCAAACATGTACCTATGACATTTCCAAGGGCAGCATAGAAGACCCTTTTAATCAAGAAACAGCACTAAGAGAGAAATCCCCCTTTTAACAGAATCCATGATGGCGAGTGTAGGGTGCGTAGTCACCTGAATTCTCTAGGAGAAAATTAATATGCATGATGTATGACAAGCCGCAAACAACTGACAACTAGACAGCTCAAATAGAAGAGCCCGAGTCACCAAGAGAGCATGCCGAACAGACAGAGAACTATAAGAAAGCAACCAAAAATCTAGTAAAGACCCTGCATCCTGCGATGCACTTAAGATCCCTGCAATCTAGCCAACCACAAGGCCTAATCTCTAATACCCCTACTCCCAAGCAAGTTGATGTTTATGATATTAAAAGTTCTAGGATCCATTTCTTCTTAAATTCCAAAAATAACAATAAGGATCATCTGGTAGTCTTTTTTTTTTTTTTTTTTTTTTGCGCTAGTATGGGTCGATCATACCCGGCGTGAGCGGATAGACCCAATAAAGTCAAAAAATAGAATACCTCAGAGTGCCAAGGGCAGCTCCCCAACACCATACCATAAGGTACCTCCGGAGTGACAAGCTACAAACGCAGCTACCCAATCCGCAGCACCGTTACCTTCACGGTAAATATGCGTGGCCTGAAAGGCCCATCCATCCCTTGCCATGACCCAAATGCCACGGAGCAAGGGATGGTCACACCTGCCACCCCTTGGATCCCCCTGGATCCAACTAATAACGGTGGCTGAATCACCCTCCAGGATGATAGACCTAGCCCGTAAGACGCACCGGGCATAGCGAAAGCCCGCCCAGGCTGTACTCAGCTCTGCGCATGAAACCGAAGTATCAAATAACTGATTGCCACCAGCAGCCATGACCCTGGCAGACGGATCTCAAATAACAAAACCCGCGCCTCCCCTCATACCACCATCCAGAACAGACCTATCAAAGTAATAAGGATCATCTGGTAGTCCTTCCCCGGTCATAATTATACGCACCTGTCTGCACACTCCCAAATTGACTTGACTGCGCTAGCTACCGCTCACCGCTCCTTCATAATATTCAAAAAATGAAATGTATTCTTGTAGATATCTACATTCTTTACATCATATCTTCATGATGCCATCAAAAAAGTACGTAGATTCTTTTGCTTTTCTCTATGATTTTCCATGGAATGCCTACAAAAATGGGGAAAAAAAATACCAGAATGGTTGACAATCACAGTGTGAAGCACTTGGTTGCTGAATTAACATATCATAGATATATTTTTTTTTATCACTATCTATCATAACTTCCTAGCATATAGAGCATAAAATCTAAAACCATAATAGTTTACTTATAAATGGTACTACAACCATTTAGCTTTTTCCTATATTTCAAAAACCCAGGTAACAAAATTAAGAATCCAAATCAAGACAAACAACCCATGGTTTTCCATGTCATATTAGCAACTCATTCAATCCTCAGACAAACATTTTGCACCATTTTCAAGGCTCTCTACTTCAGTGATTCAACTCAAACACTTATCACATGTACGCCTTAAGATATAGTTCTTTATTCTTTTGTATTTATTTCTCTTAGAGTGCTTGGTAAAAAAACTGAAAAGATACTATTTAATCTCAATGTTTCTTTAATCCCATAACTGTACACCAAAACCATTTCAGCCTCATTTTCAATGCCTATAATTTCATTTATAGAACTATTTTTTCCATACCCCACCTTAGCTAATACTTAGATAATTCACTAATCATTTATGAAATATGATTTCACAATCCTTTCATTGTCATTCTCTGAGGACAAAACAGAGCATATTCCAGTGTTTTCAAACTCATACAAGATGGTCAAGTAATCAAACCAATCATACATGACAATTGGAAAAAACATTTAAATCAGCTAGGGTTTCTACAGACCAGCAACCTGTCCATGTTTTAAAGCAGTTCACCCATCTTTAGAGGCATTCAGAGATAGATAGATAGATAGATAGATAGATAGATAGATAGATAGATAGAGAGAGAGAGAGAGAGAGAGAGAGAGAACCTCAAGCTTCTCCACCTCTGCTGCACTTCACCCACCTTTGATACCTATCTCCTTCTCAATTATTACTCTCTACATCTATCCCGACCTCATCCAACCCTAGCTCCAGCTTCACTCCCTCTTGCCGTTGTTATCAACACCTTCCACTGAAACCCACTTCCTTCATATTATCGGTTTTCAAATATTATTGTCATGGCTAGGTTTAAGAATTTTGGATGGGGAAAAACCTATTCCTTGAGATAATAGACATATTGATGTGGAGAAATAAACCTCTGTTTAATCTGCTTTTAACAGCCCATCAGCCAAGAACCCGAGTACCTTGACAAGTTGCAGGACACCATCACTGGGACCCTTCCATGCATCTCTTCTTCGCATTTAGAAGGGATAGGACAGTGGTGATCTGAGCAAAAAAGAGAAGAAACTTTCTTTATGAGTTAAGGTTTAACATGTTACTGTTGTAGATTAAACTATGCCTAACATTACATATCTCTGACCAACGTATCTCTGATTGTCTTCATTTTCAGAATTCTTTGGCTATAACTTTTGTACAAATTTACCTAATTTTGTGTCACACAGCAGTTACCTGGTGTTCTCTAATATTATGCATGAATATGTAAGTTCTCTAGCTCCTTTTCCATTTTTTGGTAGTTTCTTCTTTCTTTTTTGGGGGGCAGGATAAGAAATTATCTTGAAATAAGTAAGAAATTAGTATGATAAGAAATTGAGCGAGACATTAATTGGATAGAATATATAAGAATTTATCTTTACATAAATTTTTATATATTTTCTGTTTTTAAAATTGCTTTGAAAGTTTCGAAATATTTTGTAAGTCTAACCTTTAGGTGCTAGAATGAGGAGGGTTGTAGGAGAAGATATGGATGCGGACATGTGCAAGGAAATATTCTAACACTAAGGAAGTGCTAAGAAGTATGTGCAAATTTGATTTTTCATGGAGGTTTGAGGTAAGTTCATTACCCTAAGTAGAAGTTCCCTGCTACTAGATTCAACTATTAACCCAGTGGTTGAACTAGTAACCCAATGACCTAGCCCCTTAGTCAGGTCAATTTCTAGTTGAGGTCCAATAACTATGGCACCTAGAGCTGTAGACAAGCCAAATATGAGCAAACGGATCCCAGCTCGAGCTCATCACAAGCTATAATGGCCTCCCTCAAGCTTGACTTATCCATTATCAAGCTAGAGAGAGCTTGGTTCAATCTAGCTCATTACTCATTGAGAGGAAGGCTGAAAAGGTGTTATGGGCGATTAGAGGAAGAGGCCACTATGGATGATATAGAGGAGTAGGAATCTTCAGTCATGCTCAACATCCTAAGAAAGGGGAACAATTTTGACCTGTCGCTGCATTCGCATGCTATGAAAGGAGATGAGGGTGGGCAAACAGATGAACTTAGGAGCTCTGATCCCAAGCATTTGGGGTGAATATATGTCCTTCTAACTCTTCTCATTTTGAATAACTGAATACGCACTAGAGGATAATAAATAAGACGACTGCACTTCTTAAACTTTGAGAGTATATTTACCAAATTTTTGGATCAATAGAAACTTATATTAAGTTGAGGATCAGAGCCGACTGCAGTACTCCAACATCTACACATGTGCATGTGCCCAACCCTAGTACAACAAAAATTATTAATTTAACGACTTACATTTTGAGCTATATTAAGTCAAACATGAATGAGTTGGCTATAGTTCATGTTCCGCTTTTCTATTTTTCGAGCTCAAAAAAATGGCACCTAGTTGGCCATTTTATCAATTGACCCGAAATCTAGATAAATTTCGAGAACACAAACTTCTTATGGACAGCTTGTTCATTTGACAACCCTAGTTTGCTCATCATGAACACAAACTACCCTATGTTCCCTTGTGTTTAGGCTCTACCGGCCTTCCTGCTACTTCCCTGTTAAACCCCATACATCCATTTCCCCTTTCCTCGACATAATAATTCCCTAAACCTTGGACCCCATGCCTCCTCTTCACCTTTTCTCTTCATATGATCTCCCCAAAGCTTAAATTCCTACCTCCTTCCTGTTTGTTTTCCCCTTCCATTTGCCCAAGGAATAAAATTCTCCTTCCCCCTTCTCTCACTCACTTTCAGCATCCATACTCTGCTTCAAGCCCGGTGCATCTCCACCCATAAGATCAACATAAGACCTCCCTTTCCCCCCCAAAACACACACACACACACACAGCAAGAAAAAAAGAGAAAAATAATTGTTTATCAAAAATAGAGGAATACATGGAACATAATGTACTGACCCAAACCACCATCATTCACCTGCCAATTTTCACCCAATGAAGATAACTCTTTGAAACAAAACTATAGAAAATGCTAGAATCTCATGATATCACTTAAAAATTATATTCCAAACATATACTTAAATTTTCCCATGTAATTATTTATGTGATGCATAACAAAGTAAATGAAGTCAGCAGCAGTATTCTCTAAGAAGTAAGAACTGGTACAACCATTAGTAAATTTCTGGGAGAGAGGCAAGATATGGTAAGGTGGTGGAGTGGGGTGGGGTTGCAAGCGGGCAGAGAAAGTCTTGGAGACAGAGAGGCTTAAGGGTATTTGTAGAATTGAAAATTGTTAAAACAGAAGCTGGATATCCCAATTCCTTCCACATGGGAGGTCAGGTATCAGAAACTAGCATTGCTGCCAAATCGTTTCCCAAAGACAAAATATAATCACCAGTTTGCAGTATTTAAATCATAAGTAAACAATGATTCCAGTTATCAGTTCTTCCTAAGATATCTTCTTGCAGTTATCAATTAAACTCCATCCCAAGTTTGGACTCCATTTGTTATTTTTTTCTCAATAGTAAAGGCCCATCCCAAGCTTTATTTTTCCTTTGAGCATTTCAGACTCTTTCCAAGGTCTTGTGCATTGCATGTACACAACACTAGTGGTCAGATGATTAAAGCAAAAGTTTCCTAGGACCATTAAGTGAATGGAGCATAAAAGCTTTACAAAAGTCTATTATCTAGAAAATAAAGATGTAAATTTTTTATATTAACTCCCATAAAGATTTTTACTAAAATATTGACTCAAACCATCTACATGTATGCTCGCTACAATCCCTAGCCATGAGGTAAAAGATAAAGTGGTCTTTTTAGCGAAGTTATAATGAAAGCATTATAAAAATGGATCCTGAACAAGTTAAACATGAAAATTTTTGTTTGAAAGTTCTCCGAAGTAAATTTTGGCCAAAATATTTAACTCCAAACCATCTTCCTATATGCCCACTAATAGCCCTAGCCACGAGTTGAAAGATAACTAATTGGCATGGGAATAGACACTCTACATGAACCTTTAACAAACAACCAACTTGGAGAGACTCAATCATCGAGATCACTTTACCCAGATGATACTAAATGCGCAATGCGGAAAGAGTACTTAATAAAGATATTCTTGATGTCCATAAAAAAAGACTCTCAGATCTACAACTTTATTTCTTTTTGGTAACACTATAGATGCTAGAGAGGTAGTAAGCATCACATCAATAGATCAATTGCTACAGGCAAACATGATCTTATGACTCTTATCAAACTCAATTTGCACACATTTATTTTCTGCTAACAGACATGGATGCAAGGAATTTGCAAGCTCAACATCACAAGAGAGACATTCAAAAGAATAACTAGCAAATACATTTAACTATAGAAACCACACCGTCATGGTCTATATCAGGCATGGAATTAATTACATGAGTAATTAATGAACATGTACAGCTTCCATGGTAAATTCAGAAGGGGGATAGTAACTAATTTTCATCACAACCAATAAATTAGCAGCCATAATCAACAAGCATATATCATCTAATACAAGATTAATTGTGATCAACAAAAGAGCTTCAGGACGCCAACAAAACATTTTATGTTGACCACCTAACTGAGCCTATACTGACAAGGCTGAAAGGATACTCCCTATAGTCTGCTGTGAATTATCGAGTTTGAAAAGCATGTCCACTAGAGTTTGCCCATCAACTATGCCTCTCATTGTTTTTGTTTTGGGAATCTAAGAAGTAAACAGGATAAAAACCTACAAAGACGGCATAAGAAATGTCAGGAATATTTCTTTGGCATTGTAAAAAACTAAAAGAAAATAGTTAAATTTAAAGAAAAAGGAAAAACAGCTGTTATATTAGATTAATGAAAGCTGTGAATTCCCTGTCTAACATCCTTGGTATAACTGAGACAGTATTAGAAAAAAAGGATTTCCAGACATCCAAGAAAATTTAAGCTTGTGTCTACCCTCTATAAATACAAATATAAAGTGACAGCAATAAACTCATGCAGAAGTGCATGTCTTTTAATATTTGTAGCATTGTCTGACCAATTCCTGTCTTATTCTGAGTGATGGTCGAGTCAATGCAAAGTAGAATAGGACAGCCATATTACAAAATTTACTCAGCCATTAGAAATGTTGTGTCAATTAGAATGGTAACTGAGTCAGCACATTGGTGGGAATTAAGATGGTCAATAAGACTCGACAAAGTCAATGAACAAGTTCATGTCATCCTTCTTAGTGGAATTACGAAGGATTGCCATTTAGTAGTAACACTAGAAATTCCAGTTTCCAAAAGAAAAACTCCAACACTAGTTAACACTCCAAATGCGGGGCCTCCTTAAACACAACCGATCGCACAAGACATGCAAGGTAAAAACAAGATCCAATAAATGCTAGCTGTCTTCGTCCTCAAAACAATCGCTACAAAACAAGATAAGCATCAGGCAGCATCTCTATCAAAAGTGAATTTAATCCTCTCGATCACAAAAATTCCTATCTTTAACATGAAAACAGGACTTTCAAGTTTTCTTTTTTCCTTATTTTTCTCTTTTTTTTGCTTTTTTTTTCATTAGATCACTTCAAACAAAGGTTAAACCAGGGTCGGCGGAATTTTTCCAAACCGGACAGTTCCAGCCGTTTCGAGCCACCCCAGCGGCTGACTGGTACAGTTCCGGCAACAAGAACGAAATCCATTGCCGGAGGAGGAGAAGGAGAAGAAAAGAGAGAAAAATTTAATTCTTGAAACTTGTTACAGTATAGTATAAAAAAGATATATACCAAAATAAATTACAGCTCCTTAAAAACAAATAGACAAAGAATAAATGGAGTTTTGATTTAGGCCTTGAATGCTCGTCACCAACTCTCTCAATAATGGAGGATGTAATCTTTCACCAACTCTCTCCTTTTCTTTTTGCTCAAAGATCCTAACTTATTCTCCTTCTTTTTTTTTGATGTTCCCATATATTTATACCATCAAGAAGTGATTGAAAGATATTTCTAGCCATTAGATAGGCTAAAATAGCCATTAGATAGGCTGAAAGAGCCATTGTGAGACAAAAAATGGCCATTCCTATTTATAGAAAAACTTGTCGTTACTATTGTTAGGTGCAGATAGGTCAACTCAACTTCTATAGGGGTCGACTCAACTTCTTTAGGAGTCGACTCATGATTTTCAAGGATCACTCGAAATAGCTCTTGTTTTTGCTGCACTCTGCTTTTCGCTTATGGCCATTGTGGGGCCGACTCATTATCTTAATGGGTCGACTCACCAGGGTCGACTCACCAACATACATGGCTAGTATGCCAAGTACTATTAGAAGAATGCCAATCTCAAATCAAATATCAGAAAAGTAGGCCAAAACACCAAAGATGACGGCCAAAACACTATGAGGATGCAGGATGATAAACCAAGATGATGTAAGTTGATATACTAAAGGTGCAAGCTAATACACCAAAGATGCAGGCTGATACATGAAGGGATGCAAACCAAAATACCATAGGTTCAGGCTAAAGCATTAGGATACAGACCAAGTAACTGGAGTGTAGATCAAAGGGGGCAATATTTATCGGGCCTATGGCAAAGCTTTTAGTGGAGCAGAGTCTGAAGTTGGTAACTAGCCAGTAATTACCACTATCCATGACATCGGAGGAGTGGTAACACTAAAGTGAAAAGAAGGTATGCATAACAATAGGCCCCCATGTGGTAAAAATTAATAAGGACATACTGGCTATTGGCTATAATCTTGGCTTATTGGCTATAATTTTGACTGATATATCAAAATCCTACTTACAAATTTAAAAAACAATTGATGGCTGACAGATAACTTTGGACGAACAATTTAGCTATTTTAAGTCAATTATTAGGATAGTCTACCCCAAGGAAGGAGAAAGAGGCAAATATAAGCTTATGACTAATTAGTTGCCAAGTGAAATTTTCAAATGTCTCTCATTGTTTTAGTAGGAAGTGAGTTAGATAATAAATCAATGGATTATGTTATCAAGCAATATTCACTTCTACAAAAAAAAAAAAAAAAAGAAAGAAAGAAGAAATGAACTTGACATTTGAAGATTACTTAGTTGTCTCTTGGTTTTTAACATCAAATTGAGTAAATTTTTCAGAGAAATGACAGGAGATATATATAAATATGTACTTAAATTTTGAGTGCTAGCCACATGAAAGTAAAAAAAAAGAAAAAAATTGATGGCCAAGAAATAACTTTGGGGGATCAATTTTGCTATTTTTATATCAATGATTAGGATAGTCTCCTCGGAAGAAGAAAGAGGCAAATATAAGTTGTGACTAATTAGTTTCCAAGTGAAAATTTCAAATATGTCTCATTGTTTCACTAGGAGGTGAGTTAGATAATTGATCAATGGTTAATGTTATCAACCACTATTAACTGCAGCAAGAAAAAACAAAGGAAAAAAGAAACTCGGTAGCTGAAGATTACTTAGTCATCTCTTGGTAGTTAACATTAAAATGAGTAAACTTTACAGAGAAATGATGGGAGACATATATAAATAGGTACTTATAAAGTTGAGTGCCAACCACCTAAAAAAAAAAAAAAAAATTGATGGCCGAGAGATAACTTTTGGCAATCAATTTAGCTATTTTAAATCGATGATTAGGATAGTCTCCTTCAAGAAAGGAGAAAGAGGCAAATATAAGCTATGACTAATTATTTTCCAAGCGAAAAATTCAAATGTCTCATTGTTTCAGTAGGAGGTGAGTTAGACAACAGATTAATGGTTAATGTTACAACCACTATTCACTGCAGCAAGCCAAAAAAAAAAAGAAAAAAAGAAATTTGGCATTAAATACACTAGGTGAGGGCAGCATACTAGGGCCCTGTTTGGAGGAGCTGTTGGCAGTAGAGCTGTTGGAAGTAGAGCTGTCTGAAGTAGAGCTATTATAAAAAGCTGTTTGTTGTTTGGTAACTATATTTTTAAAGTGCTGTGGCACTTTAACATATGTTTGGTAAACAAACTGAGAAAGTACTTTTATATGACAAAATTACCATAATGGACATTGCATAGTATTATACAATAGAGCATGATAAAACATAACATATATTAATACATAATATACGATATAGTATAATATTACTGTAATATAAAATATTATTATTATAATATAGTAATATGATATTGCATAGCATAGCATAATGGTAATATAATTATTAGAGTAAATTAATTTTCTATTATATAACATAATATTAAATTATTTAACATAACATATTAATGTATTATGATATAATGTAATATATATTATATTTATAGTATAATACAATAATAAAGATATAAAATATTATAATTATTAGTATTAATTAATTTCTCATAATATAACATAATATTAAATTATTTCAATAACATATTAATGTATTATGATATAAGGTAATATAATATAATATGTATAGTATAATACAATAATAAAGGTATAAAATAATATATTATTAGTATAAATTAATTTCTCATAATATAACATAATATTAAATTATTTAACATTACATATTAATGTATTATGATATAATGTAATATAATAATATATTTATAGTATAATACAACAATAAATAACCATTTATCTGTTTAATAGATTATCTCTTTATTTAACTATTTGCAATGGCGACAAATTGATCACTATACTTATCAATATCATAAGGATCAGATTATTTGCCACTCACTCATTATTTTTCTTTTTATTTATTTATTTATACGTTCATTCGTATATATATTTTTATTTATGCATTTATTTATTTATTATTTTATCCATTGAAATGTATTTATTTATTATCTTATTTATTTATTCATTCATTCATTCATTTATATAAATATTTATTTATTTATTTATTTATTCTTTTCTTTTCTTTTCTTTTCTTTTCTTCTTCTTTTTCCTTTTCTTTTTTTCTTCTCTTCTTCTCCTTCCTTCCTCTGCCCCCTTCTCTGTTCTTCTCCTCCCGTGCGGGCAACACCGGAAGGAGGCCAGGCCACGGCGGCCGCGGGAGGGGGCGGGGCTGTGGCTGGCGGCAGTCTCGGTGGCCGACGGCACCGGAGGGGGTGCGGCACTGCAGCGGCGGGGGAGAGGGAGGGGATGCGGCGGCGGGGGAGAGGGAGGCACTGCAGCGGCGGCGTGGGAGAGGGAGGGGGTGCGGCGGCGGGGGAGAGGGAGGGGATGCGGCGGCGGGGGAGAGGGAGGCACTGCAGCGGCGGCGTGGGAGAGGGAGGGGGTGCGGCGGCGGGGGAGAGGGAGGGGGTGCAGCGGCGGGGGAGAGGGAGGCACAGCGGCGGCGGTGGCCGCGGTGCGGGGGGGAGGGGGGGTGCAGGTGGGTTGGGAGGTGGGTTGGGAGAGGAACAGGCGGGCGGCAGGGGGAGGGGGGTGCGGGTGGGTTGGGAGGTGGGTTGGGAGAGGAACAGGAGGGGAGAGGAACAGGCGGTGAGACGGTTTTGGGGGAGAAATTTTTTTTTTTAAATGGGGGTATTTTGGTAAAAAATATAGCTTTCCGAAAAAGCTGAAACAGCTTCCTCCCAAAAGCTCCAAATTGGAGCTTCCTCCCAAAAGCTCCAAATTGGAGCTTCCTCCCAAAAGCTGTTTTCAGCTTTCCGCAAAAGCTGAAACAGATTTTTAAAAAATTTACCAAACACAGTTTTTCATCTAAAAGTACTTTTGGAGGGCCAGAAAGTGCTTTCTGGCCCTCCAAAAGCTCCCCCAAATAGGACCTAGATATCAAGAAGTATGACAATCTGCAGAGGTCAAGAAAATGTATTCTGTCCACTGTTCGCCCATAAAAGCCTGCCAACTTTGCACCTTCAGCATCAGAAGCTTTGATACTAAGAACAGATCCTTCTGCCACAGAAGTGGAATGCAAAGATTACCTTCTGATGGTTGAAACTCCAGAAGAAGCAAACAAAAGACTATACATTATACAAATCTCTTCCATCATACATATTTTTAAAAAAAAAAAATTCATAAGCAAAATAACTTGTCTGGGATTACCACTCATAACCACTATAAAGCCTCGCTCCCTCTAGAAATTAAATACTCAACTCTCCCACCTCTTCCCTTCCATCTAACACGTTAAGCGAAAAGGAAAAAGGAAATGATAAGCTAATATCTAAACAAGTTCCTTACTTCATGGTTTCATCTCTCTTCTACAGATAAAAAATGGAACGAGAAGTGTTCAAGCCTGCGCCTACCCATTTCCGCTCGCAGCATCGTAACTTTCCTGCAGATTAGCATTAGCCCGTCTCTTCTCCCGCCAATTCTCTCCCCACATCTTGGCCTCCGCCACAGCTCGCTCGCGATCAAAATCCCTGTTCAAGATACCGACCACCTCCCTTGGAGAGTCCTCTTTCTCCATGTCTAGTCCCCGCTCATGCCCGGATCCTTCATTTTTCACAAGCATCCTGCCACCTTTCTCATTGCCACCACTCCTTTCCCCACCATATCTACTGTTATAATTAGGTCCTGCACTGGGATCATAAGCCTGGGAGGACAAGTAGGACAGAGCAGTCACAACATCAGCGATAAGTGGGCGAGAGGCAGCTTCCTCTTGAATGCACATTGAAGCCACAGCAAGGGCCTGGCAGAGCCCACGCATGGGGTATCGCCCTTGAAGCTTTGGATCAGCTAGCTTTGGGAGTTTCCTTCGGTCATTGAACATGGGCCGAGCCTGCAAAGATATAAATGTAGGCAAGATGATTTTTTACTGATGAGTAGGAAAATTTTAAGTTTTCATGCAATACTTGAGTAACTTAAGTCTAAATACGGGAACTGTAATAAAAAGTAATCTAGGTTCCAGTAATACTTTGGTTACTACATAAGTATGCAATATAATGGTTACTTTTCTCTGTGCTTATTACTGTTATGGTTGCGTCCTCCCACAACTAATTTCTCCCTTGTTACTGCTCACAACCTCCAATAGAGATTAAACACATAGCACCATATTCAAGCTCCTCATCTTGCCAAGGCTATGTGGTCTTCCTTAACACAATTTATTCATCACTTGATCTCCCACAGTGCTAGTCCATTTACATATATGTTTACAGCACCCATTTATGGTGACATCTTACTGAACCAGTCATGAATGTTGGTCTGTCTTCATGATGGTTTTACCTTGTGTTTGTCGAATTGATGATCCTAAGTGTCTGTTCTGGTATACTGCAAAAATCACAATAATTTTGTGTGTCTATGTGGTTTAACAACAGAAATCCTGGTTTAAGAAAAGATATAAAAAATTAGAAAATTATAGAAAAGAGTCGTATTGAACTACCTTTATGTAAATATCAAATTCCATGATTTCCCCACCTCTTCCTTTGAGGCTTCTATTTTCCCCCAGTGGAAAAAGGTGAATGACTCGTTTGTTGACACAAATTGATACTTTTGGAATATTAGTTGAATGACAAGCTCAAACCAATAAATTGGCAGAATCAATTAGCTTGCCAGTCATTGCCGGGTAAGTTGCCTTATCATACTTAACAAAGGTAATACATAAATCAACGAAAAATACAGACAACAGTTATTTCAGAGTACAGACACCAGACTGCATCATTTTTAAATTGAAAATTAGGAAGTGTTCAAAATCTAATCAGTAAAGCAGGTGGCTTAGTAAACCCTACTACAAGCAGACGAGAAAAGCTTACCCATGAAACAAGATTTTGTTCCGCATGTGCTCTGGTACTGTCAATGACCTTCCTTCCAGTGATCAACTCTAATAATACAACTCCAAAACTATAGACATCGGACTTGACTGTTAATTGTCCAGTCATAGCATACTCTGGAGCACAATATCCATAGGTTCCCATCACCCTTGTTGAGACATGAGATTTATCACCAACAGGACCGAGTTTGGCAAGCCCAAAATCAGAGAGCTTTGGGTGAAACCCCTCATCCAATAATATATTGGATGATTTGAAGTCCCTATATATGACTGGAGGGTTAGCTTTATCATGAAGGTACTCCAACCCTTTGGCTGCACCAGAAGCAATCTTCATCCTTCTATTCCAATCCAATGGTTCTTTACCAGGTGGGAGGTCTGCAGAAGAATCATCAACATATTTGATCACAAGCTCCCAGTACGGCAAGCAAAAACACTTGCTTCTTATATCTTACAAAATTGAAAGACCTTTTGGTTGACTAATTGAAACCAGAGTTGCTATTAACTTTATTGGGAAAGGAATATTTCAGATGAACTGGCAAACATCAAGATCTGTTAAAGTGATGATTACGATATGCGAAGTGAATCAAAGAGCAGGCAACTGACAATATCTTAAGCATGCATTCTAGCAGAACCATGACACTGATGGCACAGGGTAGAAACTTCTGATATTATAGGCAAATAAAAGAAAAAATCTCCAACAAGCCCTCTTATCTATTTGATCTTGGCATTGTGGTCAAGCTATGGTCCTATAAGCTTGATAACATTTCTGGCTAGTCACATCAATCTCAAAAAATAGTAGAGAACTCTGATCAAGTTACTTTTAGAGAAAAGAGGGGCCACGTATGAGCAATGTGTCATGGACATGAGAATTCTGAGGTAACCAAGTGTCCGGCTCTGAAGGGAAAAAGGGAGATACAGAGATATTAGAATAAAATATGGTTATATATTTATACCTTTGAATATTGGTTGTTTAAACATTACAAAGAAAAAAATCCAAAGATATTGTTTGTTAAAATCTTTCGACATACATCTTTCTCATTCAAACATCCGAATTAGCTTAAGGATAAAAGAAAATAATTTGTTGTAAACTTGTTTCATTATCTACATCCCTGACCAATCCATAAAAAGAATAAATACTCACTCGTAGCACTAAAAGAATAGGTCAAACTCATTAATAGAATGGTTGAAATCTCTTCTAATATTTAAAAGTGACTACAAAGAACATAAGTATTCGGGTACCTGATATGTATCCGACTCGTGTACATATAAGACATTGACTTTTGGAGCTGAACACAAGTGTCCAAGTAACACAGCACAGAAGACCTATAAAGCCGATTGATGGGAATGTAGACCTACCATATTGGTTAAGTAAATTAAGGTCACGAAACCAAGGATGAAACTCTCCTAGAGGTCCCCTAGACTTGGGATAGACTAATGAAGAGGTGAAGTAGCATTGTCTAGCATAGTGAACTCTGCAGTTTTAAGCATATACTATAAACCAATGGGAGAACTTAAAATACAATTCTCATATGTCATATTTGTGCAGGCTACAGATCTCCAATGTTATGGTCAGAAATCAGACTGTGCACAAGCACAAAATCTCGTGAAGCTGTCACACTGGGTTCCTCAAGTAATCATTAGATAAAGGAGACGAAAAAGTTTTGTCATTTCTGTATCATGATTCTCTTGAAAACTGAATAAAGAGCTCCATCATAGCACATGAGGGGGATCAGCAGCCACTTTATCTGTAAGAAAGAGGCAGGTTGAGGTCCCTTAAAAACCCTACTCATTTGATGCTCACAACTAAAACCCTGCTACCGAGCATAATTATAATCTCTCACAATCTCACATGTTTTATGCACAATTCACTTATGTAGGGAAAAAAAAAAGGTCAGAGAACTTGCACATAACTCAAGAAAAACACAAAAAGTCGAGAAAGTCGCATGGATTGCAATTAACATGACTATCAAACAAAAGAATTTTCTCAAATAAAAGTGCAGGCCATATCTTGTGAAATCCAGTCATAGATCAGATTTTGCCTGACCATCACGTTATCCAGTTCCTCAACTAAACTATGGCATGCTTACCTTACAATAAACTGGAAAACTTTCTATTAAAAAAACTACAATACCAACTCTACAGTAGGAACCAGATTGTCAGGCAATGAAAAGATTAGCCTAGCAATGATGAGGATGTTAAGAAGATTGTATGGTAGACATGATGTTACGGTAGGAAATACATATATCAGAGAAGATATATACTATTTCAAATAAAGCATAAAGAGAAATCATCAAAGAGTAGTGCAGGACAAGTGCCAGATACAACATAACAAGGAGGCGTCTTCAATTTAGCTTCAAGCTCCGAAAAACAGGAGAAGTCATGGAAAGAGACTTTAAGCTGGTGAAATTTCAAATGATTTGGCTTTCAATAGATAACAGGACAGAGGTAGACCCATACGACTAACCCAAAATAAATGGATTCGACATTTTTATGCTCAAGTGCATCTTAATAGACAGTAGATACATAAACAAGAAGAGCCATTGATTAGTTTAAGGCCATTAAATAAAAATGTTCATTGATTAATTGACGCCTGTTTCATACTATGTGATAGTCAATCATCAAAATCATTCAATAAAATCTTATTAGAACTTATACCAGAATGGCTATCTTAGAAACTTCCCATACCAGAATTTCATTTTAGGGTGACTGTCGCAGATTGATGAACAAAACAAACACATCAGCGCATGCAAATAACATTTGAGAAAGTTGAGATTTTATGGTGAATGAGGTTGGAGAAACATTATCCTAGTTTGTCGTCTTTGTTATTCTTGAACCCAAAGTAAGTTCATAGTTTAAGAATATCCAAGCTTTCCTTTCACACTGAATTAGCTGGTACATAGTTAAATTGATCTTAGGCTTGCTATTACTTACCTGTTTCTTCTGTTTATCAGTAAGCCTTTTTAAGAACCACCCAATGAATATAGTGATAATTAAGTCATCATCATAAGTTTCCATTTATGATATCTTTAAAAGTCTAATGCCTTGGGTGCAGAAAGATGAACAAAGGAAAGCATACAGAAGATTTAGAACAGGTAGTTCTGGTAGAGATAGGAAATAGTAGCGAACCATTGTTTTGTTTCTGATCTTAGTAAGAATAAATGGAAGTAGAGATAATATGCCTTGAACTGGCAAATACAAGAACTTGCATTGAGTTACCAAGCCGCAGCTACAGCATCGGCTGTTTTTGCTTTATGTCCTTACACTTATTCTACATACAAACATGTCATTGAGAGTAAAAACAGACTCAAAAGAAGAGAGCACAAAGAACAGGTTAAGCAAAGCATGAACCATCATTGAGATGCTTGTAGCATGAAGACTAAATGCAATTTAAGAAGATGAAGATTGATTCAAATCATGCTCGCCCATATGATTATTTTCTGAGAATTTATAGAAATGTGTCTTTTAAGGAAATTATACTAGTTCGATACATAAGAAACAAATAAATAATCTGAATTAAAAGAAGATCAACATATGTAGAAGGGAGAGAAAAATAGGCATTACAGTCACTTATGATTTGCACTAATAATAAAAGACACATTTCATCTGCCTTTCCTGGTGATAAAAACCAGATGAGCATTCACCATCTTGAAAACTATCTGTAAGTGATTTATCTTTTGTACTTAAAGTTTCAGTTAATGTACAAACTTTTTAACAGCTAACTCCAATAAAGGAAATAGAATTAAGGACATATTCATTCTCATGACGAGTAGAAAAAGTGTTCCAATAACCAAATGCTAAGAACTTCTGAGTAAGAATGCAAAGTCTCAAGATTTGCAACTAAGATTATTCGGCACTCATATTATTGTTTTGGTCTTTCCTTTTCAGTTTTTCCTTACTTTCTAAAAGACTAGTACTATAGAGGACCCAAAAGGGCTTCAAGCATGAGCCAACAACATAATTTGAGTATCCCTACTCGAGATACCATTGAGTTTGACACAAGAAAGCAAAAGGGCAGAAAAGGGAGAGAAATAAAGCACAAAAAACTGCCTAAGAATATATAATTTTAACTTAATTTTAAAAGACATCAAGCATTTAAAATACCAACCAAAGGATGACTGCTATCATCTGTGATAGTTTAAATAAGAATACCAAATTGGAGCAGAGAAATCATACCATGTAAGTGATCTTCCAATGATCCCAAAGGCATATACTCATACACGAGTAGGCGTTGATCTCCATCAGCACAGCAACCAATGAGGTTAACTAGGTTGGGGTGATGCAACAGACTAAGCATGAGGACCTCCACCAGAAATTCTCTATTTCCTTGAAGCCCATTCCGATCAAGCTGTTTGATAGCTACAACCTGTGGCATGCGCAGACAACCAACTGCTTTATGTTTCTTATCGTTTTTGTATTTGCTAATAGATTCAAGAATTGAGCTTTGAACCAATCTGTGATACTTGGTTCACATTATGCTTTGCCTCAAGCCTACAGAAATATATCAAGAGTTATACCACAATTCTCATGCAATTTGATCGAATTACCTGACCCGTGCTTTCCAGACGACCTTTATAGACCCGTCCGAACCCTCCTTCCCCTAAAAAGCATTCTGGCCTAAAATTCTTTGTTGCTGCTGCAAGCTCCCGAAAGGTGAATGTCTGTGCTGAAATATTAAAACCAGACTCTTCCCTTGGTCCCAATGATTCCCTTTTCAAATCCAAATTGCTTCTGGTCTTCATCCTATCAGCTCCTGCAATTTAACAAAACATCCAGATAAAAATCTCCAACCTACAAGAAAACTGGGAACTCATCAAACAGCACCCCATGATCTGTAAGTCCAGTCCTGAACTTCATAATATATCCACAAAAATGAATCTAATAGACTTCATACTTGATAAATCTTAAACTCGTTGAAATGTTTGTAATTCCAATTAATCTACTCCACTCTATCCGAAGAAAATTAAGCAATCAAACTCAAAATTCATACTGCAAGTAGCAAAGACATACTAAGCTTCCTCATTTGGAATCAGATCAGATATCAGTGAGATCTAATCAAAGACATATAAGCTCCTTTTCTAGTGAATTGGGATTGAATTAACTAAGACTGAGCTTCAATTCTCAGCATAAAGAGCTACAGGACTCTGAATCGGATCTATCCAATGAAGAGTTCGGTAGGAACACAAGGAATCCAACTCACCAGAAGATAACTTATCGACGCGAGGGGGCACCATGGGCTGCTCCTCCCTCCTGTCACCCGCCCGGTTTCCGGGATTCAGCTGCGCTGCCTCCTTGGAATCGAAGCACGGGAAGCAACCCATTTCGCAAAAAGATCACAACTTGGGGAAGAAAAACCCTACAAGATTGGATTTTTCATCCAAATCTCTCCTTCACCGATCGCATTGAGTGGGTATACTTGGATTCCCAAGATCGAATTCTATCAAAAGCTTTCCCGCTTTCGGATCCGATCGACGTGATTTGAGGAGGAGAAAAAATCGGATTTTTTTAAGGGGAGAGCGAGGGAGGCGTTCGGTTAGCGTGTGAAATGTATACTGGGGAGGACTAACCGTGGTGAGGTGAGCTGTCCAAATCATCGGCTCCATACACGTGCCACAGTAACCCCCAATAAAACGCCGCGTATCCGTATCTTTGAAAATACCCCATCTCCGCCTCCCGCGCGCACCCGCACCAAGTATGCCGCCGTATTGCTGAGGCTTTTTTATCTCCTGCAGGTCATGTACATGACATGTGTCCACCTCCCACACGCGCACTGCCGATGTGCCGCGTGGCCCTCCCATGAGTATCGGCATGATCAGAGGGGAAGATTTGTCTCTCTCCCATCCGAGCTCGCTACCTACTGTTAGGAGTTTAACTTAAAAAAGATTAATTTTCAAAAATGAATATACCAACTTAAAGACGTTAATTTTGGTTTGCGTGGGAATGCCATATTTCTACAACATTGCACCAATTTTTTTTTATTTTTCAACTTTCTACGTTTTATATTTTTTTTATTTTTTCTGGATAACTAAAAGAAGTCGGATCAAACTTTCCCATCAATTATGCTTATTAGAGGAGGATCGGACTGAGCCGGATTATTATATCTTAGAAACAAGATCGCCGCAAATCCGCACGTAGGGAGCGAATTAAATTCTTAAAACTGTGTATATCACATGGCTCTAATTCAGGCAAGCTCTTTTCAATCTTCTGAATTTATTCAGTGTATTATTCTTTTATAAAATAATAATATAGCAATTTTTAGGTAATAATTTCTCCAACATCTACCACTTGTACCTCTCTGCTTGAGGAGGGGGCGGAGATCAATGTCTTCACTATACCTTCGGACACAATCCTATCTAAGGTCAGTAATAGGGCATGACTATGGTCACTTTGGTATGATAAGGGATGAGGGAGACATTCTTGAAAGGTCGTCAGTCCCTTAGATCTCCTTTTTTTTCTCCAATTACACAAAGACTATATCTCTACCTACACAAGAAACCCTAGCTGCCATTGAAAAGAGAACAAAAAACAAAAGAAAGGATCAACCACCATCTTCCCAAAACCAGCAACCTCCCATCCCCATCTGCATCAATTGGTATCAGAGCAAATTTCTTGAGCGAAGTTCCTGCATCATCATGAGTACGAGAAGTGACCGCCTCTTCAACATTGATCGACAATAAGATGAGATAGAGGGGATGGCAGAACTTCTCCATCAAATGGCTGCCTTGAATCAAAAGTTGGATGCTTTTTGTGTGGAGGCAGATTGATGTCAGCATCACCCCCAAGTTGGACTAGAATCGCTAGAACACAGCAACAAGGGCGTTCCTCTTCTTCGAGGTAATCTTCCTTTCATGAGATCTGAAATTTCTGCAAATATGAATACATATCCGGATCGAGGAGCAACAAGGACCAGCAAATAAGAAAAGAATCCAATGCAGCAAAGAGGAGGCCAATTCGATTGCTACAAGTGCGGAGGCCGAGGATACTTTGCTGATGTCTGCCCCACCAAAGACCAGTGATTTGAGTTGGTTTGCTAGCAAGACGAGATCGCGGCGACATATGAAATTCCTCCTCAACCCACTGAGATTGAAGAAGACGAGAAAGGCAACAAACAAGAAACCGATATGGTGGAACTAGAAGGTTCAAATTTGTTCGTTTGCGAGGTTCACAGGATTCTTTCAGATTGCAATCAATGTGAGGAAGTCGGATCTGAAATTTCAGAGGTAATCCCTTCTTCCCCACCATCGTCTTTTCCAAGACCTTCTTCCCCATCGCTGCCCCTTCCTTTGTCCGCGCCACCAAAAGTCATCTTCCATGTCCGTGTCGAATACAACAACAAAGCCATAAACCTCATCATCAACAGCATGAGCAGGATGAACATCGTCTCCTATAAGTTGTTGAATAAGATGATGCGAAAACTGGAATCTCATCCCAAGCCATACTGACCACTTCGGATTGCTGAATTCAAGCCTGAAAATTCAGCAATCCAAAGGGTGTTGACTATGAGGCGATTCAAGGAGACCAGCCATGAAGATGAGGATATGTTTGTGTTGATTGCAAAGGAAGATGGTTTTGAAATTTCAGAAGTGTTCCCATCTGATTTCGAGGTGAAAGATCTGATTGTTAGTCGAAGCCGAAAGAAGCATAAGCAGCGACCAACAGATCTACGTGCGGTGCCACACACAATGCCTGCGGGCAAGGCTGCTACGAAGTGCCGCAGCCACAATAGCCGCATGCAAGCACCATCTCCCGGCATTCATCCGAACTCGCGTCCCATGCGCACCGGGCCCATGTCCCATGCGCATCAGACCCGCAGCCATGCATGCCATCCAATTGGCGGCCCGTCAACACACCAGCCTAGAGCCCCAGTTCCACTAGGGCTCTTTTAGCGCGCATCAGCCCACACCCATGTGCGATCAAGATGGCAGATCCCACCTGAACCAGAATTCATCAAATCAACCCCAACTCGATGGAGTCGAGTTCTTCTCAGCAAGGGGGAATCGATGTAGGAGCATAAACCCAAGCCTGGAGCATAAGTGGAGATTGAGTCCCCTCTTTGGGTGAGCACCAAACCATATTAGGTTTCAAGAGTTCTAGCAACTATGATGCAGCATGTGCATGAGTTAAGTTACAACGAGTCCATTTGTTGGGCCGTGTCAAGTCCCCTTTGAGTCCAATTGTCAAACGCCCAAGAGTCACATTGAGTCCTTTTTGTTTGTTTGGGCATGTTGAGTCATATGGAGATTGAGTCTTTTTTGTTTGGCGTGTTGAGTCAATTAGAGTTTGGGTCCTAACGCCATAAAATCTCCTTGAGTAATTAGGAGTTGTCTATTTGGTCCATATGACATTTGGGTAAGCGTCCTAGTTGATTTGGACTCTTTTCCATGCGCCATGAGGAGTCCTAGATTATTTGAGAGTCTTAGTTGGCTTAGTTGATTTCGTCAGTTAATTTCGTCAAATAATTGATTTGATTTAAAAGAGTCCATATTTAGATGGAGTTCTAAAAATTTTAGTTGTAAGAGTCCTTATTTTTTCAACCTCTTACTTTATATAA